>NC_134364.1:52496804-52549304 GCF_048569485.1 Anomaloglossus baeobatrachus
TATTTAATACATTTTTTAGGATAGTAAATTCATTATTTGGGTTTTTTTTTTGTCTAACTGATAAAAACAAGAAAAACCTGTGTTGCTTGATATTTGTTGCAATATAGTCCTGCAACTGATTATGGTTGTACAACTTGGGTTTTTTTAAATCCTAGAAGATTACTTTCATGGGCATGTCCTATAAAAAAGTATTTGATAACTGTGATGCCCTGGACTAGTCAGATCGTCCCAGGTAGTCACATACGCAACACCACACCCCCTCCCGATTAGGTGACATCAGTCAAACTAAAAACCTTGTCACCACCCTCCAGGTTTGATGTCCACACTAGGGGGGCGGAGCCAGGTGGTTGGCTCCGCCCACCAAGGAGTTCACAGGCCTGGAGGCGGGAAAACAAACACACAAGTTGTAGTGCAGGGTAGAGAGCAGTCAAGTTCATGGGCAGTCCTGTGCCCAGGCCTGCCAAGAGACTACCGGGTGGCTGGGTCTGAGCCCAGTCACCATTGGCAAGGAGGCAGACTGTGGTGGCCGCCTGCAGGAGCTGGGATTACAGCCGGTGGAACCGTAGGAACCGGGGTCAGGTGGTGGCCCGCCGGTACCGAAACGGGGAACCACTTGGAAACCGGAGCACCAGGAGGGGTACTCAGACCCAGACAAAGCCCTGAACCAACAGGGCCGAGTCAAATCAACTGATTACGGACTGGACTTTAGGACCTTATCCCACACAAGACCCGTTAGACAACAGCCCCAACCATACAGGGTAAAGCCACCGCCAAGGAATAGAGACCCAAAGGGCCAGCGTCTGCGGGCAAACTGGCTCCTACGGCATATACAAGTTGGGGAGTGGACTACCGGTGTCTAGGCATAGGAGTCAAACATTTACATACAGAGGTGCAGGAGAAAGGCAGAAACCACCAACCTATTCTGGGAGAAACTGCAGCCGGCTGCGGGCCCCGTTAATCACTCCGTTGGGTTTACCAGAGACTCCGGTGTCTTGTGTCATAGTGAGTACACCAGTGCCTTCGGGCCGCGCACCGCGCCGCACCGCAACACTTCACCCTGCACCCCGGCCCTCGCCAACCGGACCCCGGGACCAACACCCCCTACCCACGGAGGGGTCAACACCTAGCTGCGCTATTACACCACTCCCGGGAGCCCCCATATCTTCACCACAGCGGTGGTGTCTACAATCACCACAACCCGTGGGTGGCGTCACGAACTTACATCCCAAATTAAACCACTGCGGCCCCAGCCGTGGAACTCCTCACCCAAGTCCCCGCGTGTAGCGCCAACTCCCTTGCAGAGCGACGTGACCCCCAGGTCAGTGACAGGCTCGTGCCACCAGCCGCAGTACGAGCACGGATCCGAGCGGCTTGGCGGTCGCAGCCGAGCTCGCGGGGCGGTACATAACACATCATATAAAATTATTCTATTCGGGAGAAGATACAGTTCTTAACACTGTAGGAAAGCTGGGAAGGACGGGGTTAAATCCTAGCTCTTCAGGGTTTGATTAGATGCATCTGCGTAGTGTAATGCTATCATCAGAGGGCACAGGTACACAGGAGAGATGTAGAGCTCCTAGGTGTAATGCGGCATTTGCCCTCTAGATGTCACCACTATCTAGATGGGGAGGTAGCAGAATGGTTGTACACGCCAAAAGTCAGAGGCGGGAGGTCACGTCAGTGCAAAGAAGGAACAGGAGCCAAAGTCACGTGGAAGGCTAAGGTCGATAGCCGGGAGGTAACGTCAAATACAAATGGGGAGCAGAACCGGGGTCAGAGGCCTAAGGGGAACGACCATACAACAGTGGGGAAGCGGGACTGAGGGAACAAGACAGAGTGTCAGGAGTCAGGGAGCACAGACAAGATGGACGGAGCAGTAGACAAGGAAAGGAGTCGGGGTAGTGTGGCGCCCCTGCGGCTTCAGGCGCCACAGGGTACTGCCCCTCACCCAAGTTGCAGTATTCATCTCAGATACAGAGGAGGTAGTCACTGGTAAACAACCAACAACACATTCAACCAATACATAACATGGGACCTCTTCTACTGGGACTCGGCTAGGTAGGTGCTGGGGTGGCCATCATGAGGCATGGGACCTCTTGCTCACTAGTTCAGGAATCCAGGAGGCGGGGCACCAACAGGGGTAGTTAAGAGCCAACACACTCAGTAGTCAGCTCCGGGCACAGCAAGCACCAGGTCGCACTCAGGAGGAGATGAGCAAGCAAAGACACGGACAGTTCTGGGCCCGTGGTCTGGATTTGGAGGCTCGACTCTGGTTCTTAGGGAAAAAAGGGGTATCCCAGGGTTCGCAGGGAGTGCAGCAGGCACCCGTGACCCGTTCCATGGCCCAGGAGCTGGGGTGGAGGGAAACCATTGAAAGGTGACGCACAGAAGGAAACACCGGCATTTACCTCCAAAGTATCCAGGATCGGCCGAAGCCCATCACAGCGTAGCTCAGTGCTCGAATGACAGTGTGTTTCCAGTGAGTAAAGAACTTGAACTGCACCCTCTGTGTCATCCCATTACTGCCGCTGCTTTCAACATCGCGCCCCTGCGCCATAGGCGACTACTTGTACTTCTATCATCCTTCCTGAGGCCAAGCTCTGCCTGTGGAGAGCTGCAACACCTGAGCTGCGTCACAATCTGCCCCAGCAGAGAGAGACTTCCCACAGCAGCGACTCATACTGGTCGCACACCACCAATGGCGTAACGAACAACTACCCCCATCATCCCCATCCCTTCATCTGTATTGACACCACCGGGGTTACGGAACAGGGCAAGGCTACCGCGGCGACCCAGGAGAAGAATCGCGGCCTGGTGACTGGTAACCTCAGACCCCGTGGGCGTGTCAGTAGTGGGACAAGGATCAGAACAAACTCACAGGAGCCAAAAGCACACACTGCTGAGCAGGAAAAATCTCTGGCGAAGTTCTGGTGGAAACAGCCCAAAGATAAAGCAAGGCGATTACCGGAACAAGGCACCAAACGAGCCCCTCCCACCGGCAAGGACCTGAGGAATACAAACAACCGAGCAATAGACAAAACTCAATGGCTCTGCAAGGAGCAGAGCCAAAGGTGAATCGTGACACCTAGCTTTTTACTAGAAACAGGAAATGGTTTCTGATCTGATCAGCAGAGATGTGTTGATAACAGACGCAGGTGGATCAGAGATCCACCTACGCCTGTTAACTTTTTAGATCGCACTGTCAAATACTGACAGTGTGCTTTTACATGGCCGCGGGAGGCCTGTGACACGATTACGGGGTGCTTGGTGTTACCATGGTAGGGCGAAGTCAACTGATTACCCCTCCAACACATCAGTTTTACCATTATAGTGAATATGGCGAATAAAAGACCTGAAAAATAATCGTGCAAGTGCAATTTCACCACACTTGGAATTTTTTTTTGCCATTTTCCAGTACACTATATGGTAACATTAATGATTTAATTTAAACGTACAACTCCTGCAAAAAACAAGCCCTCATATGGCAAGATTGACGGAGAAATAAAAAGTTATGGCTCTCAGAAGAAGGGGAGCAAAAAGTGAAAATGAAAAATAGAAAATCGCCCGTGGGTAAAGGGGTTAACACTACTATGCATCATACCTTATATCTTACATATCATTACCTTCTTATACACTATATTGTACATTACACAAGCAAATATCATTTTACAATATTTACAAAAGACTCAAGACATTAACATTACAATACAATGACGCGCTCGGTGTCTTCAGGGGTAAAAACACGACAGCCATAGTTCACCACGCTTACATCTTTATGGGCAATTAAATAGGATAAAATTAGTCCTGTGACCCAACCCCCATATATCTTACTTCCTTCATGGTCCTATTGTCTAATTGTATCGGTGAAGATGAAATAGATGGAGATGCCTTTCTGTGTATCCGGTTCTATTTATACTTCTGCGTGATAAATCATTCTATAAAAGCCTCCATAAAAGGTTCAGCGAAACTATAATAGATTTGAAATAATCAGTGGTTTCTGGGAAGCTAAGCTCCGCCGGCATTGATTTGTCCTATGTCCTAACAGCGCATAAATCTTTTATTTGCTGAGTCTTGCCATTATTTATATAGGTAATTCACTGGCTTACTGCTTCAAGCTTGCTTTCCCAGAAGGAGTTTTCCTGAAGAAATTCCTGAAGAATCTTCTCTACTTTAATTAACACTATATCACTGGACTGATAATAAATTGTCCGTCGGTCTTTTGGTACGATCTGAAATGTTCTGGTTACTTGAAGCAATGTATCTCTAATAACAGTAAGGCTACTGGATTCCATAAATCACCTACAAATTGCATGTCAGCCAATGAGGGGAGGAAAAAAGAAGATGCTCAAAAGTGCGGCTTCACTTTACATTTAATGTAACATTTAGAAATTAACGCTGAGACATCTTAATACAAGTAGCAGATTATGTGAAGCTTCTGTCACTGGTATGACACTATAACCAGGAGTTTAGTGCCCCTAGTCCTAAGACTAGGGGCACTAAACTATCCCTTATTCCAGAGGTAGGCTTGATGGTTAGCAGGTCTGGCCGTCAGCATAGCCCTAATTCCTGAACAGCCCTGGTTGAACAACCCCAGGGAGGGGTAGGACAGGAGTGAAGAATTCCACAAATACCGACAGACAGGTGACAATCAAGGCTCAAACTCACTGCGAGCACACACTGGGGAAAAGATTATTTGTGCACAAGGATACATAAAGTATAAGGAGAAAATAAACAAACACCAAGGATATTTCCACAGCACACCGAATAGCATACAACTGTTCACCAACAACTGGGTCACCACGCACAAAGACTGGTAACGCTGGAGCGAAACTAGAGCTATCTTCCTCATGTGAGGCTAGATTCCTCATCTTTAAAATGGCAGAGGCGGCTGTTATAGGACATCAGCAACTTGTGACCCTCCCAGGAGCAATTCACCAGCCAGAAGGAATTACCTACTGCTAAACCGAACACTATAGAGCACTAAACAGTCAGACTCTGCAATGTGAATAGAGTCTGGAGTCGCCATGACCGCTTCATTATAAAACCCTAAGAATATAGTCTGAGTTATTTAGGGTATAATGGTGAGGATCGGCCTCATTTTTGTCTCCTTGCACAGGAAAAAAAATTATGTGGCAATGAAGATGTCTGTTGGGCTGGTCTCATAACGATCATGCATGTCCTCTACTGCCCCCCATTATAGGAAAAAAGGAGAAGGATGCAATGACTTGAGGGAGTTGACCATATGTTTTTGCAAAAAGGTCTATTTTTTTTCTAGAAACGGCACCACTCTTATCAACAGGCTGTTACTAGTATTGCAACAAGGTCACAGACACCTGAATAAAACAAACCCCGTCTAAAATAGTCATGTAAAACAATGTGGTCTACTCACTGCCTTTAGCTCGCAATGAAGGCTTCAGCATCCCTCCCTCTTTCTCTGGAGGGTCTAGACTGTCTATAAAAAGCCTATTTCCGCATATGTAATATTTCATTCTCCTTGTTGTTGGCCTTCAGGGAAATGACACCTTCTGCCAAATTTCCTTCTAGATATCAGTTAATAATTGTTGCACTCATCAGCTTCATTACTCTATTTTTGGAGAACCCTTCTAAAATTTCCCTTGCGATCAATAAACAATCATATCGTAAACAAAGTCAGCCTCTATGATTTATCCCCTTTATCTAGCTGTATAGGGTCTTACAGCCACCAATAAATAATTTTGGGTTATGTTTTGTTAAAGGAAAGATATCTACTATATATAATTTTTAAATTTTTTACTTGTTTGTATATGATCCTCCTGAATTGTAAAGCGCTGCGGAATATGTTGGCGCTATAGAAATAATATCTTCTTCCTTCCTTCTTCCTTCTTCCTTCCTCCTTCTTCCTTCTTCCTTCTTCCTTTTTTTTTTCTTCTTTCCTACGTACAACTATTTTTTTTCAATTTCCCGATCGTGTAATATTATTTATTTATATATATATATATATATATATATATATATATATATATATATATATATATATATATATGTATATGTGTGTGTATATGTATGTATATATATATATATATATATATATATATATATATATATATATATATAAATATATATATATATATATATATATATATATATATATATATATTATTAATTACACGATCGGGAAATTGAAAAAAAAAATTGTTGTATGTAGGACTGACTTGCTTTGACTATTTAATGATAATTATTTATTAGTGGCTATAAGACCCTATACAGCTGGATAAATATAATATACAGTATCTAATATATAAAGCTGAATGTGTGTGTGTATGTCCGGGATTGGCATCTGCACCATCGCAGCTACAGAGAGTGTCACAGGCTATGTTGTGAGGCGAAATTTTAACCCTGCGCGTTCCAATTTACCAATCCATTTTGCCCCTATCTACATAATGGGGAAAAAGTGAAACGAAAAGTGTATCCGCACCGTCGAATTTACAATCACAAAATTTTGCACATACACCTCATGTGACCCAGGGAATGTCGTAGACTATGTTTTGCCAGGAAAATGTAACCCCGTGCTTTACAGTTACTCTCCAAAAAACATGCCTTCATTAAAGTAAACGGAGCCTGGAACTACAGGTTATTAGTAGAAGCTGTGAGTGGTTGCTATAGGAACAAAAGACATTCATAGTATAAGAAGCTTATATGTGAGGTAATAAGATGTCGGTGGGCAGACAGACAGAGACAGAGCGATAGAGACAGACAGGGAAAGAAACAGACAGAGACAAACGGTGAAAGAGACAGACGTTGAAAAAGACAGACAGAGACAGACCTGGAAAGAGACAGACATGCAGACAGGGACAGAGGAGACAGCCAGAGAGACAGACAAAGATAGATGGGGAAAGACACAGACCTTGATGGAGACAGACTGGGAAAGAGACAGACAGGAAAAGACACAAACAAAGAGACGGGGAGATAGATCTGGGAAAGACAGACCTGGAAAGAGACAGATGGGGAAAGAAACAGAGCGAGACAGACAAAGAAAGAGACAGACAGGCAGACGGGGAAAGGGGCAGACCTGGAAAGAGACAGACGGAGCATATTACTTGGCCAATTTAGTGAAATCTGTGTGGAATATCTGTGGTGTTGAAATATATGTTGTGAAATGCTTCTATTAGCTTAGTTTTTGCCTTTTAATAATTACATTTCTATCTATTGTTTTGTGTTTTTTGTGTGCAGACATTTTTGTTAATACATTCTATTTTGTTAACAGCAGTTATTAACCCGGGCAAAGTCAGGTAGTACAGCTGGTATAATATATACAGTGCCTACAAGTAGTCTTCAACCCCCTGCAGATTTAGCAGGTTTACACATTCGGAATTAACTTGGCATTGTGACATTTGGACTGTAGATCAGCCTGGAAGTGTGAAATGCACTGCAGCAAAAATGAATGTTATTTCTTTTTTTATTTTTTTTTTAAATTGTGAAAAGTTTATTCAGAGGGTCATTTATTATTCAACCCCTCAAACCACCAGAATTCTGTTTGGTTCCCCTAAAGTATTAAGAAGTATTTCAGGCACAAAGAACAATGAGCTTCACATGTTTGGATTAATTATCTCTTTTTCCAGCCTTTTCTGACTAATTAAGACCCTCCCCAAACTTGTGAACAACACTCATACTTGGTCAACATGGGAAAGACAAAGGTGCATTCCAAGGCCATCAGAGACAAGATCGTGGAGGGTCACAAGGCTGGCAAGGGGTACAAAACCCTTTCCAAGGAGTTGGGCCTACCGGATGATGCTCCCAACAGTGGAGACAGGAAGTGGAAGGCTTATGGAACTACTGTTAGCCTTCCACGGCCTGGACAGTCTTTGAAAGTTTCCACCCGTGCCGAGGCCAGGCTTGTCCGAAGAGTCAAGGCTAACCCAAGGACAACAAGGAAGGAGCTCCGGAAAGATCTCATGGCAGTGGGGACATTGGTTTCAGTCAATACCATAAGTAACCTACTCCACCGCAATGGTCTCCGTTCCAGACGAGCACGTAAGGTACCTTTTACTTTCAAAGCGTCATGTCAAGGTTCGTCTACAGTTTGCTCATGATCACTTGGAGGACTCTGAGACAGACTGGTTCAAGGTTCTCTGGTCTGATGAGACCAAGATCGAGATCTTTGGTGCCAACCACACACGTGACGTTTGGAGACTGGATGGCACTGCATACGACCCCAAGAATACCATCCCTACAGTCAAGCATGGTGGTGGCAGCATCATGCTGTGGGGCTGTTTCTCAGCCAAGGGGCCTGGCCATCTGGTCCGCATTCATGGGAAGATGGATAGCACGGCCTACCTGGACATTTTGGCCAAGAACCTCCGCTCCTCCATCAAGGATCTTAAGATGGGTCGTCATTTCATCTTCCAACAAGACAACGACCCAAAGCACACAGCCAAGAAAACCAAGGCCTGGTTCAAGAGGGATAAAATCAAGGTGTTGCAGTGGCCTAGTCAGTCTCCTGACCTTAACCCAATTGAAAACTTGTGGAAGGAGCTCAAGATTAAAGTCCACATGAGACACCCAAAGAACCTAGATAACTTGGAGAAGATCTGCATGGAGGAGTGGGCCAAGATAACTCCAGAGACCTGTGCCGGCCTGATCAGGTCTTAAAGACGATTATTAGCTGTAATTGCACACATGGGTTATTCCACAAAATATTAAACCTAGGGGTTGAATAATAATTAACTCACACTTTTATGTGGAAAATGTATTAAAATTTAACTGAGCAACATAACTTGTTGGTTTGTAAGATTTATGCATCTGTAATAATAATAATAAATCCTGCTCTTGTTTGAAGTTTGCAGGCTCTAACTTATTTGCATCTTATCAAACTTGCTAAATCTGCAGGGGGTTGAATACTACTTGTAGGCACTGTATCTAATATTTACAGGTGTGTGTGTATGTCCGCTAAAGGAATCCGCGCCGTCGCATTTACAATCACAAAATTTTGCACAGACACCTCATGTGACTCAGTGAACGTCATAGACTGTTTTGACCAGAAAATTTAACCCCGCGCTTTACAGTTACTCTCCAAAAATCATGCCTCCATTAGAGTCAATGGACCTGGAAGCCACAGGTTATTAGCAGCTCTGATTGGTTGCTATAGAAATGAAAGACATTCATAGTATAACAAGCTTATGTGTGAGGTAATATGATATCGGTGGGGAGACGGATAGTAACAGACAGAGGCAGACAGACACAGACAGGGAAAGAGACAGGCACAGACAGACTGGGAAAGAGGCACAGACAGACAGACCGGGGGAAAGAGACAGACCGGGGGAAAGAGACAGGCAGGGCAAAGAGAGAGAGACAGACATACACACACAGACAGACAGAGATAGACAGAGACTGATTAAAGCTATGTATCGCTTTCTGGGCTGTTTTTTGTTGTTCCAATCAAATATTTGATTTATCAGAAAGAGATTATCACTACAGGACTAGGTGTCTCGTGCCTCCTCGTCTAACCATACCTGTTATGGTCAGGCGACCACAAAAGATATTGCAAAAATCCCATAAAAAGTGGTAGAAGATAATGCACAAAACTTAGCTGGCTGGAATCCACTGACTACAGAAGCACAACTAGATGTAGCGGTGGAGCGTTCCTAACAAACCTAGATGCCTCGTCAACACCGGATAACTAACGAACCTCAAAGATGGAATGAGAAATCCTGACTTGCATCAGAGCAGCCTCAAATGAAAGTCAAAGCCCCCAACATATAAGGACGGTGATGTTAGAAAAAACACACAGATGGTAGATATAGAATTAAGCAAAGTGAGGCCCTGCTATCTAGATACAAAAGTATAGGATAGATTGCTGGTTGCAGCCAGTAAAAATACTGAATAATACCAACACCCGATAATCAAAAATTCCCTAACAGATCACACGATCTTCCTCCCACTATATCAGGAACTCTTGTGCAAATACATTTAAATAGAAAATGCAAATATAGTAAAAAAAGATCTTAACTACAAAAACATGATATACAAAAATACAAAACTCCTTATCAAACAGGGAGTAAAAACTACCTTTCTTGCTGGGAATAAATAATCCTCCAAAAATAGTACAGGAAGATCACTTATTCACTTGCAAGAAACAAAAGAGAATATTCTCAAACACAGATTTGGAGAAAATCATAGATTTAAGCAGAAACGCCCTTCAGTGAAAATTCAGCCTTTAACCAAGCCCAGACTAAGAGAACAAAATACTTATCAGGCATAGCTGCAGACTCCGGATGACATGGAAACAAAACCGATGCAAAGAAACAAAAAAACGCTGTGGAAATCATTCCTGGAATATCCAAAAAGGCGCTGAAAAAAGGCAAAACAAAACCTACAAGGAAAGGCAAAAGCCTTAAGGCTGGAGGACAAATTCAGGACATGGAGCAGAAACAATTATCACTGGCAAAGGTTAGACAGAGACTGCCTCCCTATATCCCCCCAGGCTGGACTCCATAGGCTTCGTGAAACAGCAATAATCTCCAACACCTGTCTGAGCGACAGATGCAGAATCAGACTCACTAGCCACCCAAGGGAGCCCAGAAACCCTCTCGGGAACAGCACCATCTCTGATGACATTCACAACACATACCCCCACCACTAATTTAGCAGCTTTCTCTCAATATACAGCGTACACAGATTCCAATCAGTCTTGTGGTTGAGGTAATGCACAACATGAACTCTCCTAAATCTGCAGCAAGAAAAACTGTGATTCTAAACAGTATACTAAGGCCCCTTTCACACATCAGTTTTTTGCCATCAGTCACAATCCGTTGGCTCGACGGATCCGTCACAGATTGTGGAAAAACTGATGCGATGGATCCGTCGAAAAAACGGTTCCATTGCATCATTTTTTTTCAGCCCAACAGTGTTTTTTACACCCCATCTGAGCATGCGAAGTAAAAAAAAAAACAAAAACTGAATTCCTTGCCGGATTCCATCATTTAACGGATTACGACTGATTCTGCGTCCATAGGCTTCCTTTCTATCAAACGACGGATGGCAACGGATCCGTTGCTGTCCGTTTTTTTGACGTAGACAAAATGTTACTTTGTCTGTTGTCTCTGTCAAACGGACAAAGAATTTTCGACGCATCCGTCGAACGACGGATGAAACGTGAAGCCATCCGTCGCAATCCATCGCTAACACAAGTCTGAGAAAAAATGGATCTAGCGGCATCAGTTGCCAGATCCGTTTGTTTTACAATTCGACGGATTGTGACTGATGGCATAAAACTGATGTGTGTAAGGGGCGTAAAGGCTGCTTTACACGCAGCGACATCGCTAGCGTCTGTTGTGCGTCACGGGCAAATCGCTGCCCGTGGCGCACAACATTGCTAAGCCCCGTCACACGGACTTACCTGCCTAGCGACGTTGCTGTGGCCGGCGAACCGCCTCCTTTCTAAGGGGGCGGTTCGTGCAGCATCACAGCGACGTCACACGGCAGCCGTCCAATAAAAGCGGAGGAGCTGAAAGGAGGCGAAAGAAAGTGACGTCCAGTTCGTTGCCGGAGGACGCTGTTAAGGTGATGTTCCTCATTCCTGGGGTGTCACACGTAGCGATATGTGCTGCCTCAGGAACGACGAACAACCTGCGTCCTGCAACAGCAATGATATTTGAGATTAGAACGACGTGTCAACGATCAGGTGAGTAATTGTGATCGTTAGCGGTCGTTCGTACGTTTCACACGCAACGACGTCGCTAACTAGGCCAGATGTGCATCACGAATTCCGTGACCCCAACGACATCTCGTTAACGATGTTGTTGCGTGTAAAGCCCCTTAAGTGATACATTGCTGGAAGCAGAATCTCTGCCTCTACATGATGCTGCTGTCAGATTACATAGCAAAAATCTGCTGACAGATGAAAACCCTCAGACAGAACACCTGCGGCAAGGCCTGCTGTCACATGACCTGTTGCTTGGAGTGCCTAAATATCAATGTGTAGAAAACAAGGCTGGTATTCTCTTTTCATTGAATGAATTCGGGCAAATAGAATCGATATGCACCAATCATTTTGCTATTCTGACATTAGTTATTTTGTCCAAATTATATTATCTGGAACATAAATTGCAGTGTAGAATTGAACGGACAAATGTCTCCTAATTTGACATTCAGAGTTCCTCTGTCCATCCTAAATGCTACCAAGTCTGTGCTGCTTAACAAAGAACATCCTAGTGTCAGGATCTCATGGTTCAATTACTCAATTCATGCTAATATTTCCCCTTGTGCCCATCACAATTCTCTACTGTCACAGCTCGCGTTATGTCACAAACAGATGATTGTTAGGAGCTTTTGCAGGACGTCTTCTCATTTAGATTGGATTTTTACACTTTTTTTTTTTTTTCAAATCCGTATTTGGCAGAAAGTTGAGCATGAAATCTAGTTTACTTTGTGGTTCAAGTAGTTTGAAATTTCCAGTTATACAGTTTACTTTCAATTAAAAGTTAAGTGGACAATAGTAGGTTCTGTTTACTACACCCATAATATTTGGGACTTGTGAAGTATCGGGATGTAAACATACTTTGGACTGGACACTGCTGTTGTCTCCATTCTGTAGCGGCCACGCAGTTGTGTGAACGTGCACTATACTCCAGGAGCCAGCGAGTGAAGTACGGAGAGTGCAGGCACCGGCTTTTCCTGACCGTGTTGGCTTTGGACAAAGCAGCACTGCCAATCACCAGAGTGGGAGGCAGTGATGTCCAAATTTAGGGGGTTCAACAGTCCGCTGAAGCTGCTTGGCCATGCCAGGGGTGCACAAGTTGTCTATGGGTGGAAAGAGGTTTTGGGGATTTTTTTGTTGCACAACAGAAAGACAGGTTTACTTAGTAAAGGTATCATATCTAATAACAGCATAAGTCCTATATATATGTCTGTGTTTAGCTGCAAGTGTAACTTTCCATTTAGGAGAACTTTATAGCAGAATTTCTGTGTTTGCCTCTAGCTTCTCCCGCTTCCTCCTCTTTCCCCTCACCATAGAAGTTCATGAGCAGCAACTGTCGTCTCCTATATCGGTGATGGGAAATTCTGTACTCCCCTGATGATAGCTTTTGTCTGGGATTTGAGAATGACTGATCAGCTCTGGAGGAAAAAGAAACAGACTCTCCAAATAATGGAGCACTGCCACCTGAGGTTCTCTATAAAATGCAGCAATGCCACCTGAGGCTCTGTATATAATGGAGCACGGCCACCTGAAGCTCTCCAAATAATGGAGCACGGCCACCTGAAGCTCTCCAAATAATGGAGCACGGCCACCTGAGGCTCTCCAAATAATGGAGCACGGCCACCTGAGGCTCTCCAAATAATGGAGCACGGCCACCTGAGGCTCTCCAAATAGAGCACGGCCACCTGAAGCTCTCCAAATAATGAAGCACGGCCACCTGAGGCTCTCCAAATAGAGCACTGCCACCTGAGGCTTGCTAAATAATGGGGAACTGCCATCTGAGGCTCTCCGAACAATGGAGCACTGGAACCTGAGGCTCTCCAAAGAATGGAGCACTGCCGTCTGAGGCTCTCCAAAGAATGGAGCACTGCCGTCTGAGGCTCTCCAAAAAATGGAGCACTGCCAGCTGAGGCTCTCCAAATAATGCAGCGCTGCCACCTGAGGTTCTCCAAATAATGGAGTACTGCCACCTGACGTTTTCCAAATAAAGGAGTACTGTCACCTGAGGCTTTCTATATAATGCAGCACTACTAACGAAGGTTCTCCAAAAAAAGGAGCACTGAGGCTCTTCAAATTGTTTTTTTTGTTTTTTTTTTAGATGGTTCATGCAATTAGTTGGCTTTAATTTAAAAACATAAACTTTAAACAATCCTATTAAAGGGAACCTGTCACCAGCTTTATGGCCTATAAGCTGTGGCCACCACCGGGCTCTTATGTACAGCATTGTAACATGCTGTATATAAGAGCCCAGGCCGCTGTGAGAACATAAAAAACACTTTATAATACTCACCTAAACTGGTCGCTGCGGTGCTGGTTGGCCCCGTGGGCGGCGCTGTTCTCCGGGACCGGCGCCTCCACTCTCGGCCATCTTGCTCCTCTGTCTTCTGAAGCCTGTGTGCATGACGCGTCCACATCATACACAGTCGCCGGCACTGAGGTGCTGCACAGGCGCACTACAATACTGTGATCTGCCCTGAGCAGGGCAGATCAAAGTGCGCCTGCGCAGGACCTCAGTGGCGGCGAGTGTGTATGATGTGGACGCGTCATGCACACAGGCTTCAGAAGACGGAGGAGCAAGATGGCCGAGAGGAGGCGCCGGTCCCAGAGAACAGCACCGCCCACAGGCCAAACAGCACCGCAGCGACCGGTTTGAGTATTATAAAGTGTTTTTTATGTTCTCACAGCGGCCTGGGCTCTTATATACAGCATGTTACAATGCTGTATATAAGAGCCCGGTGGTGGTGGCCGCAGCTTATAGGCCATAAAACTAGTGACAGGTTCCCTTTAAAGACAATATTATTCATTGTGTTTGTGTTCTAACCTAGAGATCACCGCTGTCTAACCACCTAGATGCCATTGTCACTGGTACTATCATAACTGCTGTTACCTGTAGGTGTCTGCTGTGTAAAACAGCCAGCATCCTCCAGGTATTGAGCAGGCTCAGGATGTGGAGCTGCTCCACGCACTTCCTACCAACTTCTTCTCTGTACATACACCGCACAAGTCGGTAAATTTGGGCAGATACCAAACACTCCTACACGGTATTCTTTACTGATTAGTGTCGCGGGCGGGGAGGACGCCGCCGCTGCTGCGCTCTCGCTATCGCTCGGGTCCGGCGCTGCTGCTGCTGCTCGGTGGCTCGAGCGGTGGGCCGGTATCGGGGACTCGAGCGACGCTCCTCGCCCGTGAGTGAAAGGGGTTGTTGGTTTGGGGGATTTAGTCCGTGACGCCACCCACGGGTCATGGTGAAGATGGGCACCACCGCTGCTGGTGACGGGGATCCCGGGAGCGATGGTAGGGAGCAGCTGGGATGTTGTTTTCCCCCTCCGTGGGTAGGGGTCGGTGGTCCCGGGGCCCGATGATGAGACTGGGAGGAAGGGTTGGTGAGGTGCAGGGCTGCAGGGACAGCGCGGCACGATGCCGGATGGTACGGGTGTACTCACTCAGTAAGAAATGTACAAAGTCCTCAGTAAACCAAACTGCTGGATGGACGGGTCCCGCAGCCGGCTGCTGTGTCTCCCCCTGGACAGGTGATGGCGGCTGTCTTTCCCTGCACCTTGATGTTCTCATTTGACTACTATGGATCCCCAACGGTAGTCCGCTCCCCGGTGTATGGGTACCGGAGGAGCCCGTTTGCCCGCAGGCGCTGGCCCTTGGGTCTCTAGCCTTAGGCGGTAGCTGTATACCCTCACGGTGTGGGCGGTTGCCTTCAATCGGGACTTTTGCTGTTAGGAAACCCCTGGGGTTCTGGTCACATTCGGATTTGACTATTGTCGGCGGCTCCAAGCCTGGTCGGGGTCCGATGGCCCTGCCTGTGTGTGCTGGCTTCACTTCGCTCCCCGGTCGGTACCGGAGGGCCAACGCCCGACCCCGGTCCTACGGTTCTGCGTTGCTTCACCACTCCTGCAGACGGCCACCACCGTCTGCCAACCTTGCTATCAGTGCCTGGGCCACAAACCCAGACACCCAAGTGCTTGCTCCTCTCACTTCAAACTCCTACACTGTTCTGTCACTTTTCCCACCTCCATGCCTGTGAACTCCTCGGTGGGTGGGGCCAACCGCTTGGCTCCGCCCCACCTGGTGTGGACATCAGACACTGGAGGGAGGCAACAAGGGTTTTGTGTTTGGCTGGTGTCCCTGTCTAATGGGGGGGGGGGGTGTTTGTGTGATATCTGTGATGACCTGGCTAGTCCAGGGCACCACATTAGCAGTAGCAAAATGGTCCCACATTTTTTTTGGGAGCTGTTTAGGCTACTAAGAGTAAGGACCTGAAGCCGTAATGTGCTGCCCTTCCATAGGACATCCTATGAGGCTATCAGATCTGTCGGATATAGAACAAATTGTTAGTTATATTACAGATTTAGGCATCTCCCGGAAATATGTTCTTGTACGTTTTACAGAGAGTTTTCATTATACATTCATTTTAAAAGATGATTCACACAGAACACATTTTAAGGTTTTTTTTGTTGGGTACTTTGTCATTACTTTTTGTGTCAGACTGAATATTTTGAGGATGCGTTGTGCACTGTGTAAGATTTACATACATGTGTCTGAACCCTGGAATGACGAGGCTCGGTACGGCAGAGCGGTAGGAAGAGGAGTTTTTATCTTGCGGGAACTTGAGTCACTCCTCGACTGCCGCAATTATCTCCTCCGTGTAACCTTAAGATATGTATTTTGTTCGCAAAAGATATATGCACATATCATTACCTCTCATGTCCTCTATGATATTCATTCTTTAGTATATTAAACCTGTTTCTTCTGTGCAGCCATTGACCCCATTACAAATTATACAATGGCAACCAATTATCGGCGGCTCTTGGAGTTTAGGCAGATGTGTATATTGTCTAATTTGTGGTCAAATTAATACAAAGCTAGAATAAAATGATTATTTTCCCTACAGTTCCCCTTCTTGCACCACAAAACCTCCATCTGACCAGAACGGACTCGGGATTAATGTTGGAATGGGAAGAAGTTCCACCAGATCTGCAAAACTACAGTGTGCAGGGATACAGAGTGCAGTGGGAGCAGGACAATAAAACCCAGGTCAGAAATCGATTTATATCCTAGTTTTATACCAACATGTTCTACATACTGTATATTTAGCCAATGGCATTTGCTTACTTCTAAACATGCAATAGAGATGTAGTCTACATCGAATGATGCCCACTAAAAAATCTAGAGATCTCATGGATGTCCAATATTTAGTACCGAAGTCTTGAAATATGGCTCCTATTTTCTTAAGCTGGTGTGTATATCTGCTTATTGACAAATTATACTTCTAACAAGTAGATCATCCTTATGGGACCCCCCCAATGACAGGTAGCTGCCGACTAACTGATGTGTATGGGGTCTTCCCAACTCTTCTCTATCGGGAACAGGATTGGGCTGTTGGAGTTACTGGCAGTAACTTTCTCCAGTCCGGCTATTAACCACACACAAGCACTCGGCTAAGAGGCTGCAGACACAATAGGTTCAGCTGATCGTTCGGCTGGCAGATATCTCTCCGGAATCTCCGATACACCGGCTCAAGTACGCCAAGTACTCCTGTGTTCTCATGAGAAAACTGATACCAGACTTGTCTTGTGGCAGCTTCTCTTGGCAAGAACAAAAGGAACATCAGTCCAAAATTGGACACGTTGGATCCTTCTCTTCCTCAACAATTAACCAGTATGGGGCACCTATATACATAAGACTGTTTGCCAGGCCCCCCAATACCGGAGGCTTCGGCCACCGCTACTCTGTTTATGGAGGCTATAAACTGAGCAGTCAGGTTTATGGTGGCGTTAGGAGAGCGCTTTCTGCCAAATAAATGTTTGTCCAACAGTTACCTTGTGTTAAAACTGGGTGGCAGATTCCTTTTGAGAGCAGAATGATGTAGGGGCGGAAACACTGATTCCAATGATGTAATTTACTGGGCTGTTTGCTGTAGGTTTGATTAAAATTACTGTTATCTGCTGCAGATCTACCAGTTTTGTGAATGCTGATGTCAAGAGGTGACTGTTAGGATAGCAGCGGACAGGAGGCTTGTATGCTGTTTCTCTTGCTAAGGGACTGTAGGCTATCCATAACCTCAGGGTTACTCCTGATGATGGAGATGCTGCCTGAGTGCCGTTCCTGGCTATGCTCCTGACCAGTACTGCTGATGCCCCCTCCTACTAGGTAAGGACAGGGCAGGAGTGTGATGGAAAACAGATAAAGACCAGCGAGGGAAAACCAAAACTCTGACACACTGCACACATACAGGAATAGACCATGAGAGACTCAGGAGTAAAGCAAGAGCAGGAAGGTAGCAACAAAAAGCAACAAGTATTAACTCCACAACCGCACTCTGCAACAAGTATAACAACCACCAGATGGCCTGGATAACCACACCTCACCTGACCAGCTAAGAACTATAGCTACTATAGGTGGAAGGATTTAGCCAGCATATGTAGGAGGGGAGTGGATGTGATTGGCTTTCCCACAACATGTGATCAAAGGAGACTAACAGACTAGCAGAGATTAACTCTTGCTAGTCTGCCTATAAACTACCACTCTGCAGGTCAATGCCTGAGTCTGCCTGTGTTGATCCCAGACACCAGAGAAGTTATCAGGCAGCGTGTCAGAATCTGTAGTCTGAACCATACCCAACGCCGCCATGACAGTTGACGTTTGTAAAAATCTCTTTGTGGCAGCTGAACTCTGTATATCCCTGCCGACACCACTGATTGGTAGCTTTCTGTGTACAGTGTGCATAGGCAGAAAGCCAGTAAGTGACACATCGCTGGAATCAGGGTCACTTTCTAGGTCATAGAAAAATGTTAGTTGAACGCAAGGTCCTTTAGAAGTTGGATCCTAATTGCATCGATTACTGGTTCACCGGGTTATATTTCTCAGACGTTGATTGTTTCTTCCTTCATTTACAGGGAGAAATGACCGTTCAGGGAAATCAAGTCAACCTGACTTTCTGGGACCCTCACCGGGATCTAACTGTGAGGGTCTGCATGGCAAATTCTGCTGGGTGTGGACCTTGGAGTGACTTTGTTCTTGTGGCCTCCATAGAAGAAGCTGGTAAGTAATCCCATGTCCAAATTTGGGTTCTCCCCCTTAGTCCTTTATATTCCCTCCAAAAAGTCTTGATTTTCACTTCTTCTATAGAGGAAACACGAATAAAAAAAAAAAGTATATATTCAGAAACTCACCATAAAGTAGGTTGTCCCAGACCATGATATTAATGACCTTGCATGTTATCAATATCAAATATGTGGGGGTCTGATGCCTGGCTACCTCTCCTCCCTTTGAGCCGTACTTTAGCTACTTGTACTCCCCAATTTGACAATGTATTCCGCAATGAAGAGGAGCGGAACAAGGTAGAGGATGAAATGTGGCAACAGCTGATCTTTGGAGGTATCAAATCCTCATTGACCTGATATAGATGACCGATCAAAAAAAAAGGTTATCAATATCAAAGTCCTGGTCAACCCCCATGTGTAGAATTTACACTTCACATTCATAATCGTAGCACTCCAGCACATTGATGCTATACATAATTAACTCCTTTAAAGGGAACCGGTCACCAGATTTGGTGACTGAGCTGCAGCCACCACCATTGGGCTCTTATATACAGCATTCTAACATGCTGTATATAAGAGCACAAGCCGCTGTGTAGAACATAAAAAACACTTTATAATACTCGCCTAAGGTGTGGTACAGACTGGTCGGATGGGTTTCTCCATTCTCCATTACCAACGCTGTCTTTCATCCATCTTTGTCGTACTTCTCCTGAAGCCCGGGTGCATGACATGTCCTACGTCATCCACACTCGCCGACATTGAGACCCTGCGCAGGCGCACTTTGATCTGCCCTGAGCAAGAAAGATCAAAGTATTTGTAGTGCACCTCAATTCTGGCGCATGTGCACGACGTAGGACGCGTCATGTACCCAGGCTTCAGAAGGAGGAGGATAAAGATGGCTGAAAGAGGAGGCACCAGTACCGGAGAATGGAGACACCCATCCGACCAGTCTGCACTGCACCATCCTTAGGTGAGTATTTATACAGTGATTTTTATGTTCTACACAGCGGCCTGGGCTCTTATATACAGCATTCTAACATGCTATATATAAGAGCCCACTGGTGGTTGCTGCAGCTTATAGTCACCAAATCTGGTGACAGGTTCCCTTTAAGGACCAGGCGATTTTTCGTGTTTGCGCTTTCGTTTGGTTTTTTTCCTCCACTCCAGGAGCTAAAACTTTTCTGCATAGCAAGTAATTTGTCGCTAAGGAGTTAATTCCAATGGTATATGTCCATGATCTAGGAAACAAATTATATTTTAGATATGTGCCAAAAGAGTTTTTATTTGCATTGATTTTTTTTTTTTTTTTTTTTTAATTTTACAATAAATAATAAAGATAAAAATAAAAGTGACCTTTTTTTTGTAACTGTTTCAGTTTGCAATAATCCACCGGTAACACAAATGGTTAACCCAACGGTTTGCCATATTCATCCTCAAGAAGCGTAACCTGCATTACAGTGGAACTTGGCACAGTCAGATGCTAATGGTCTTATTATTTTTCTCCTTGAGACAAATGAGTTGCGATTGTCCGTTTTTTCCTTTTAAGTCCATTCTGAACAGCTAGCACTCATTTAATTTGGAAGATTGTATAAGCGGTGCCTGATGAATTTTCCTAAAATAACTAGTTGGCAGTGCGCTGGTCTTTTTTACTTCCTTTGTGCCCAATTTAGCTGCCATTTGGTATCCGCGTTTGCGCACAGCGCTGAACTCCTATATGCACCTGCAGCTTCTATTTGTAGAATGTTAATAGTGATTATGTAAAATTTTGAGTGGGCAAATGATTTCTGTGCCACATTCAGCTCGGTGCTGCCTTCTAAGATGTCTTTTTTTTTTTTTTTTTTTTTATGCTCTCGAAACGCTCTTGTGCAAATCTCCACTTTTCCCAAATTCTTTTACATTCAGTTCGTCTCCCCCGCAGTACATCATCTTGTCTCTTGCTCATACTGTTCAGATTACTTCAGAAAGTGAAATGCCTACAGCCTCTGTCAGCAGTAAAAAGTACAAAAGACTAATGTGTACATATGTCAACCCCTTTCGTAGCCGGAATATATTGGCGGCCTAAGTTCCAGCCATTCATCCTGATTATAGTTAATTTCATTTCAGTAGCTAGAAAGAGAACTACAAAATAGCTCTTTGTAATACATCATTCTCTAAAGATGGCCGTACATGAGCCGAAGTTGTCAGACGGGCGCTTGCTCATTCAGCCAATGGCTATCGCTCCCGAATTCCACACAAACACCGTGCCGGATTACATACCAGGCCTTATCGGCACTGGTCTATTTTATCCACATCTTTTTGGGTCCCCATTTACCAGATGAAAAATAATAATGATCTAATGAATGCATACAAGTTTTTATATAGTAATATACTTAAAATCTGTGTGGTTGACCCTGCGCACGGTTTAATCGAATTCTGCACAACCATGATGTCATGATGGGTACGGGGAAGTACCAACCGATCGGCGGAAGGGAAACTGTGTGTCTAGGGAAGAGGGAGATTGTGACCCCTGACCAAGCCCACCACTGGTTCCTGGGTTCCCTCACCACCCTAGATAAGTTCCACAACTATGCGCCGCGCTGGATACCTGGCCCTAGGCTGACCCTGATCTGGGCCCTAGGTGGGGAGCAGATGGAATGAGCTCTTCGTCAACCCCGCTAGGCGCTAAAGGACACACAGGGATAACGAATAACGTAAAACAACAAGCCACTTATCTCCATTTATCTAAGGGAGAGAAACTGCAATAACTACAAAGTTTCTCCAGATATATGCAAGCCGACTGCTTGCACTGAAGACTTGTTAAAGGTATATGAAAGCAAAGACTAAAACATAACGTTTACTATGTATCTCGAAAATCATCCATGAATATACAAAAAGTGCAGTGCACAAATATAAAGAGCAGATGAAAAAATTGTCCACGATTTCACCCGATCCTTCTCCACAAGCGGATACACCATACACACCGATATGATGAAAATTCCCAGGCAGGGAACAACAAATTTGCAGCAAACCGCGGTAAACCACATGCTGTTTTCGGGTGCGTTTTTTTTATCGCAGGTGCGGTAATCTCTGAGGGTGCGGAATTTTCTTAAGAAAATTCCATTTTCTAGTGCGCACTAGGGCCTTAGGGGTACTTTGCACGTTGCGACATCACTACTGCGATATCATCAGGGTCAAATCGAAAGTGACGCACATCCGGCGCCAGTAACGACGTCACAACGTGTAAAGCCTAAATGCGCCTATAAACGATCGCAAAAGCGTCGTAAATCGGTGATCTGTGTAGCGTCGGACATTTTCAGAATGTCGCACCAATAGGAGATACGATGTTGTTCCTCGTTCCTGCGGTAGCGCACATCGCTGTGTGTGAAGCCGCAGGAGCGAGGAACATCTCCTTACCTGCCTCCACCGGCTATGCGGAAAGAAGGAGGTGGGCGGGATGTTTACGTCCCGCTCATCTCCGCCCCTCCACTTCTATTGGCCGCCTGCCGTGTGACGTCGCTGTGACGACGCACGACCCGCCCCCTTAGGAAGGAGGCGGGTCGCCGGCCAGAGCGATGTCGCAGGGCAGGTAAGTGCGCGTGAAGCTGCCGTAGCGATAATGTTCGCTATGGCAACTATCACAAGATATTGCATGTGCGACGGGGGGGGCGGGGACTATCGCGCTCGGCATCGCAAGTATCGGCTAGCGATGTCACAATGTGCAAAGTACCCCTTAGACTCTGCCCACATGTGCAATAGTTATTTCCATTTTGTGTATTTTATTTTGGGATAATAAAAATGGAAATAAAATGTTTAAGTACAAGACCCATTCATTAATGAAGTGTGATAAAAATTTCTTCTGATTGCTTCCTTAGCATCGCTATCCATTTTTAGCTGGAGCAAAAAAAAAAATTGCAACTGGAACCATTTGAAGACTATGGGAAGACTATGGGAAAAGTTACATGACCACAGATGATCAATTATTTATGTGATCCGTTTTTGCACTGCACATGCCCAAAAACTATAGGTGTTCAGAGACACAAAGTAAGAAATGGATCAGTTAAATGGGGAACAAACTTCTGATGCAAAATAGAAACCAAAGTGGATTTTAACAGATCCCTTTTTTTCAAAAGCGGGATCCAATAACCAATTAACTTTTAGCTTCCCTTGACATCTGTTTTACTCCATTTTTAACACATCCTGTGTTTTTTTTTTTTTTTTTTTTTTTATACTGGACTTGTACTGAAAGGATGACAACTGGCCATGTGAACAAAGCCTAAGCTATTCATAGTTCTACCAATTGACATAATAAATATTTAGTCGGGATAAGGTAGGGGATGAGATAAGCAAAAGAGACCAATACATTTTTAATGACATTCTTGAAACCGCTTTTAGAAACTAATGTATCATGTTAGACTGGTGTAAAAATAATCAGAAAATTAGAAAACAAAAAACTAAAAAATTTGACATTGTCATGGATAACTTGAAAAAATATTCTATTCCACTGTAGGCCGACAGAGACGCCCCCATGCAAGAATGTCCTGGGTCCCTCTGGTTTTGGGCATCCTTACTGCCTTAGTGACAGTTGTGGCTATGACCTTAATATTTTTGCGAAAAAGAAGAAAAGAAACAAGATTTGGGTGAGAAAATGCTCAATAATGTTAAGAAAACTAAGCATTTTAAATTAGGAAAGCCATTGTTTATGCAACGTTTGTTTAGGATAGTGAGGGACAGGGGCTCCTATGTTTTCCCTCACACTAGGGGACCCTAAACTATCCCTAACCTCAATGTTACTCCTGTTGATGGAGATGCCGGAGTCCTGTTCCTGGCTATGCTCCTGACCAGTACTACTTTGATACCCCTTCCTACCAGGGAAGGATGGGGCAGGAACGTGATGAAAAACAAACAGACAAGGGAACAACAGAACTCTGACACACTGCACACGCACAGGAATAGGCAAAGAGAGACTCAGGAGTAAAGCAAGAGTAGGAAGGTAGCAACAAAAGACAACAAGTGTTAACTCCACAACCACACTCAGCAACATGTATAACAACCACCATATAGTCTGGATCACAACACCTCACCAGATCAGCTAAGATAAACTATAGCTGGCATATGTGGAAGGATCGAACCAGCATATATTATGAGAGCAGATGTGATTGGCTTCCCCATAACATGTGATCAAAGTAACTAACAAACAGACCAGTAGAGATTAACTCTTGTTAGCCAGCCTATGAATTATCACTTGGCAGGTCAACGCCCGAGTCTGCCTGCATTGATCAGACACCAGAGAAGTTATTGGGCAGATTGTCAGAATCTGTAGTCTGATCAGAACCCAACGCCGCCATGACAGTCGGTGAAGTTTGTAAAAAATCTGTGTGATTATTTGCCATTAGTTAACACCTTTCTTAATCAATGCCAATGATTACTACAAGCTTAAAAAGAAATTTAAGTGGACTAATAGTGGAAATTGAACTTTTTTTTTCTGTTTTTATTTAACATTTTTATAGACACCTGTTTGGCTCTATGCTTGGTCGGGGGGGTCCTGTCATACAGTTCACTGCAGCCAGATCTTTCAACAGGAGAGGAACAGAGGTCTTGGAGGCGACATGTAAGTCATATTACGTGTATCAATGGTCAGTATATAATCTCACGATTATTAATAGAAATTCTTACTTGTAGCCTAAAAGTGTTGCTATGAAAATACCGGTCTTAAGTTAATTTATCACATTCCGCATCTTAACTTGTTTGCAGCACTGGCTGCAATGGACCCTAGAATGGACACTACACCGTGTAATGAGCCGTGTAGTTTCAACTCTGTACACTGTTTACATCCGGCCAACGCTGATGCTGCAAACAGCTGGTCAGTTGGAGTGTGTGTGCCGGTGCCAGTAAGGGGTACTTCTCACATAGCGAAATCGCTGCTGAGTCACAGTTTTTGTGACGCACCAGTGACCTCATTAGCGATGTTGTTGTGTGTGAAACTATGCAGCGACCTGGCCCCTGCTGTGAAATCGCTGCTCGTTACATACTGCTCTGGTTCATTTTTTGGACGTTGCTCTCCCGCTGATAAGCACACATCGCTGTGTTTGACAGCGAGAGAGCAACGATCTGAATGTGCAGGGAGCAGGGAGCCAGCGTCTGGCAGCCTGCGGTAAGCTGTAACCAAGGTAAATATCGGGTAACCAAGCGAAGTGCTTTGCTTGGTTACCCAATATTTACCTTGGTTACTAGCCTCCGCCGCTCTCAGGCTGCCAGTGCCGGCTCCCTGCACACATAGCTGGCGTACACATCGGGTAAATAAGCAAAGCGGTTTGCTTATTAACCCGATGTGTACTCTGGCTACGAGTGCAGGGGGCCAGCTAAGCGGTGTGCGCTGGTAACAAAGGTAAATATCGGGTAACCAAGCGCTTGGTTACCTGATATTTACCTTAGTTACCAAGCGTAGCATCACTTCCACGCGTCGCTGGGGGCTGGTCACTAGTCGCTGGTGAGATCTGCCTGATTGACAGCTCACCAGCGACCATGTAGCGACGCACCAGCTGGAGCGACGCTAAAGTGTAACTACCCTAAAGGCCCCGTCACACTAAGCAACATCGCTAGCAACATCGCTGCTAACGAACAACTTTTGTGACGTTGCTAGCGATGTTGCTGTGTGTGACATCCAGCAACAACCTGGCCCCTGCTGTGAGGTCGTTGGTTGTTGCTGAATGTCCTGGGCCATTTTTTAGTTGTTGCTGTCCCGCTGTGAAGCACAGATCGATGTGTGTGACAGCGAGACAGCAACAACTAAATGTGCAGGCAGCAGGAGCCGGCTTCTGCGGAGGCTGGTAACCAATGTAAACATCGGGTAACCAAGAAGCCCTGTCCTTGGTTACCCGATATTTACCTTTGATACCAGCCTCCTCCGCTCTCACTGCCTGTGCTGCCGGCTCCTGCTCTGTGCACATGTAGCTGCAGCACACATCGGGTTAATTAACCCAATGTGTGCTGTAACTAGGAGAGCAAGGAGCCAGCGCTAAGCATTGTGCGCTGCTCCCTGCTCTGTGCACATGTAGCTGCAGCACACATCGGGTAATTAACCCGATGTGTGCTGTAACTAGGAGAGCAGGGAGCCAGCGCTAAGCATTGTGCGCTGCTCCCTGCTCTGTGCACATTTAGCTGCAGCACACATCGGGTAATTAACCCGATGTGTGCTGTAACTAGGAGAGCAGGGAGCCAGCGCTCAGTGTGCGCTGCTCCCTGCTCTCTGCACGTGTAGCTCCGTGCGGTGGTAACCAAGGTAAATATCGGGTTGGTTACCCGATATTTACCTTAGTTACCAAGCGCAGCATCTTCCACGCGGCGCTGGGGGCTGGTCACTGGTTGCTGGTGAGCTCACCAGCAACTTGTGTAGCGACGCTCCAGCGATCCCTGCCAGGTCAGGTTGCTGGTGGGATCGCTGGAGCGTCGCAGTGTGACATCTCACCAGCAACCTCCTAGCAACTTACCAGCGATCCCTATCGTTGTTGGGATCGCTGGTAAGTTGCTTAGTGTGACTGGACCTTAACTCTCCACAACCTGATATTGATGACTGGTGATGAGTCAGCAATAAGTAAGTTAGGGACAATTCCTTTAGGGGTGCTTCACACACAGCGAGCTCGCTGCCGAGATCGCTGCTGAGTCACGCTTTTTGTGACGCAGCAGTGACCTCATTAGCGATCTCGCTGTGTGTGACACTGAGCAGCGATCTGGCCCCTGCTGCGAGATCGCTGCTCGTTACACACAGCCCTGGTTCGTTTTCTTCAAAGCCGCTCTCCTGCTGTGACACACAGATCGCTGTGTGTGACAGCAAGAGAGCGACAAATGAAGCGAGCAGAGAGCAGGAGCCGGCGTCTGACAGCTGAGGTAAGCTGTATCCAAGATAAACATCGGGTAACCAAGGTGGTTACCCGATATTTACCTTAGTTACCAGCCTCTGCAGCTCTCACGCTGCCTGTGCTGCCGGCTCCGGCTCTCTGCACATGTAGCTGCTGTACACATCGGGTTAATTAACCCGATGTGTACAGCAGCTAGGAGAGCAAGGAGCCAGCGCTCAGTGTGCGCGGCTCCCTGCTCTCTGCACATGTAGCTGCATTACACATCGGGTTAATTAACCCGATGTGTACTGTAGCTAGGAGAGCAAGGAGCCAGCGCTCAGTGTGCGCGGCTCCCTGCTCCCTGCTCACACTGGTAACTAATGTAAACATCGGGTAACCATACCCGATGTTTACCTTAGTTACCAGTCTCCGCAGCTTCCAGACGGCGGCTCCGTGCAAGCGCAGCGTCGCTTACACGTCGCTGCTGGCTGGGGGCTGTTCACTGGTCGCTGGTGAGATCTGCCTGTTTGACAGCTCACCAGCGACCATGTAGCGATGCAGCAGCGATCCTGACCAGGTCAGATCGCTGGTCGGATCGCTGCTGCATCGCTTAGTGTGAAGGTACCCTTAAGCTGTCAAATTGTGATTAGCAATCAAAGTAAATATTTGAAGAAAGAGTACTGTGTTTAGTAGTGAAGGTTAGTCTTACTAATTTCGTAGATATGAGCCCATAAACTATTGTTTGTTTTTTTTTCTTCTATCCATAGTGGATAGTATCGGCATTAGTGATGAGCTGAAGTCCAAGCTTACAGATGTCCTCATTCAGCAGCAGCAATTTACTTTAGGACGAACACTAGGAAAAGGTAATGAGCGAAATTTGCTCTAATGATACACTCTCTGATAGGAACCTCTCATGCTCATAAACTGATAGGGATTTTGACATGCTTACCCCTTTCCTATATTTTTATTATCTCCTTGAAATCTTGTAACCTAATTAGGAGAGTTTGGCTCTGTCCGGGAAGCGCAGTTGAAGACAGAAGATGGCTCGTTGCAGAAGGTCGCCGTGAAGATGCTGAAAAGTGAGTACAATGACTTACTCCTGTATTTTCAGTTAACATTCACGTTTATGGGCTCTTCTGGTCTTCCAATAATGATGACCTATGCTTACGATGGGTAATCAATATCATTTATGTTGGGCTCCGACATCTGGCCCTTCTTCACCCAGCTCTGAGCTGCAGTTCTTGGAAACAGGCACTACACCGTGAATAGAGCGGTGCTGTTCAGCACCATTTACTTATTACACCCAACCGCAACGAATACCAGCTGATCTATGTAGGTGCAGCATAAAGGACCACCACCAATCTGATATTGATAACCTATTCTATGAATAACCCAGGAAAATCCCTTTAAACATTGATGAAAAATGCTTGTTTTTTTAGATTTGGTGCTTACAATCTTAAAAGTTATGCCATTAGGAAGTCAAAAGTTCAAAACTTTGTTACCCTTTTGCTTGGCAGTGTATATACAGGACTCCTGTGTATAATGTCACTGGTGATCACTATATCACCTGTACACTATACACTATATATAGAGCTCTTGTGTATGTCACTAGTGATCACCTGAATTTGAGAACACTATATACAGAGTTTCTGTGTATAATGTCACTGGATTATTTGAATTTGAGAACACTATATACAGAGCTTCTGTGTATAATGTCTCTGGTGATCCCTGTATTACCTGTACACTATATACAGAGCTCCTGTGTATGTCACTGGTGATCACTGTATTACTTGTACACTTACACTATGTAAAACACTCATTGGTATGTCAATGGTGATCCCTGTATTACATATATACTATACACTATATACAGAGCTCCTGTGTATAACGTCACTGGAGATCACTGTATTACCTGTATTCTAGACACTATACACAGAGCTTCTGTGTATAATATCAGTATAATGTCACTGTTGATCCCTGTATTAACTGTACATTTTACACTATATACTATATACAGAGCTCCTGTGTATGTCACTGGTGATGATATCTCTGTTAATTGTATTGTGGTTTTTATTAATGATCAGTATTGTATTACTCAGTGACTGTGGTGGTATTATGTGGACTGGAAGTTCTGAATCATAGTAAGGTAGCCATAGGCTACGTGCACACCAATTCTTTTTTGCTGAGTACCAGTGGAAACAAAGTAAAAACTCCATGGTTTTGAAGAGGATTTGGAGACTTTACATTACGTATCTGCTTAAAAAAACTCCCCGAAAAACTGTGCAAAAAGTCATACAAGGAAATTATTACATCAAGAATTAGTTGTGTAACGGGAGAAAGTTAGCAGTTTTCATAGAAAGCTGAAGGCCAAGACCACCAAATGGTTTCTCATATTTGTTAGGGAAAAGTTGCATTGTGGTGCTTCCAGCTATCTGCTGTGCAGGGAACTGCAACAAAATCTTATTCACTTGGCCATAGTGTGTGGTCGGAAGTACTGCTGTGCAGGCAAAGGCCAAATAAACCTCAGGAATTGAAGAGTTTGGATTGTCTTTTCTTGTTGATATACTAGGATGTTGTTTGATGGCAATACCCATCAGGATGACCATGAAAAGAGTAAAAGTCATGCCTGGCTTGCAAAGCCGATTCAGCTACTTGAGTTTGTTTTAAAGAGAATTTGTGAACAGGTTTTTGCTCCCTCATCTGAGAGCAGCATAATGTAGAGACAGACCCAGATTCGTGCAATGTGTCACTTACTGAGCTGTTTGCTGTCATTTTGATAAACGCAATGTTTTCTTTGCTGCAGATCTAGCAGTTAGGGTATGATTCCACTTACGTATGACTCCTGAGAGTCTTGCATCGGTATCAGCTAGCACGGTGCACAAACTCCTGACAGAAGCGCTCTGCTGCATGGAAATACATGCAGCCGACCCGCTCCTGTTAGGAGATTGTGCGCCGTGCCAGGTGATACCGATGCGAGCCTCGCACCAGTCATACGCAAGTGGAATCATACCCTTATACAGAGCTCATGAATATGCTGGACTACCTGGCAGCACACCAAGTAGTCCTCTAAAGATAATCTCCTGCTAATTAATCAGTGATTTTATCAAATCTACACTAAGCAGCCCAGTAAGTGACACATCGCTGGAGTCAGGATCTTTGTCTCTACGTTATGCTGCTCTCAGATTAGGTGGCAAAAAAACCTGCTGACAGATTCCCTTTAAGACAAACAAATATTGAATATATTACCTGAACAGTAAAGATGAGAAAATGCAGGAAATTTTTGCTTTGCTGACTTTCCCATTGCATCAGTAATTCTCCCCTTTTAGTTAACTATAGGTCTGAATTGGGGCGTGTCCGCCTTCATTGTTTTATATGTGGGTAATGCAGTACAGCATTTGCAAATTTGCCGGTCTCCAAAGCAACTTTCCACAGATTTGTTCCTATCTACTCACCAGCAATCTAGAGCGTATGACAAAATTGGCAAATTATACCGCCATAATGAATGTGCTGGCACATTTGCATCACATGGCCTTGCAGTTTTGCGGTATCATATAATATATACTTAATAGTGAAGTCATATATCCTCTATACTGCCACAGGCACATAACTGAGCAGCAGAAGAGGGAAGGTCATTACGTACCGGACTTTAAGCGCGGTCTGTAAAGATTGCTGGCTTCTACATCACAATAACCTTGTTAGAAGTGATTCCAATAGACAAGCACAGATTCAGTTCCAGCGCAGTTATAATGAGCCTTCTGGATGCTAATTTCAGAGATTGTTCCTCCGCACTTTGCCTCTTATAACATTCTCCTTTCTCCTGCCAGCGGAAATTTTCTGCTCTAGTGATATTGAAGAATTCTTGAGAGAAGCTGCTTTTATGAAGGAATTCGACCATCCAAACGTTTGCAAATTAATAGGTAAAAAAATATTTGACATTACGCGCAGTTTGTGCTGTTTGCCTTGTCAGTTAGGCATTATTACTGGTTGTCTAATTTTAGTGCAGAATGTTTTTGGAAATGTAATAATATTTGAAAAATCAGTCTATAGTTATACTTTTTGTTTCAATCTATAGAAATATGATTGGTAAAAAAAACCCAAACAATTTCAGAACATTGAAGGTGTTGTCACGGGGTATGAAATTACTGAACAGCAGCCCCTAGACTGGCCCTCAGACTAGAGACCCTGCACTGTCCCTAATCTCAGAGGTACGCTTCATGGTAGTGAGGTCTGAGCCCCCAGTGTGACCCTGACTCCTGTGAAAGGCCTCATCTTATTCCCCCTCTCCACCACCCTTTGGGCAGGCCAGAAACCAGAAACCAAACCCCACAAAATTGACAAGGGAGAACTAAAAGTCGTACACACTGTACTCAAACACAAAGGAGAGACTATACGTGTACAGAGGGAATAAAGTAAAAAAGAAGAAAGTAAACCTACAACCAGGGAACAGGAAGAAGGAAAGAGAATCCAGCACAGACCTCGGAAAGTAAAAAGGTCCATGTTAAATAATATTCCATTAAAAATATATCCGGTAGACAGCGATTAAAAGTCACACAATTTGTTGTTATAGCAGTAGCATGGGACTACACGTTTCGACTGTTTGTCTTAATTATGAACATTAATGGAATATTATTAAACATGGACCTTTTTACTTTGAGGTCTGCGCTGGATTTTCTTTCCTTCTTCCTGGACTTACAATGTTGCCTAGCCTTTCCGTGTGCAGCACCGTTCCTGAGACCGGTGGAACAGCTGATCGGTGAGCTGATTATTTCCTCCCTTTTTCCTGTACAACCAGGGAACTTCCACACCACTCAAAATAGCAACTACATATCACCAAGAACTACATCACCACAAGGAATTGGAATCACTTGAGCTATGCTGAAGCTATTATCGGCTCAGAGAAACAGACTCCCATCCCTTTAAATAGGAAGGAAAACGCTGTGGGTGGTAAATAGCAACCGGAGCTCCCAGGAGCAGCACATCAATCCACAGGAATTAACTTCTGTAAGCCTGAGGAGTAGTGGAAATGAATCAGCCGACACCCGGCTGTGGTTGAGCAACTAGGAGATATCAGGTTGCCTGTCAGACTCTACAATGTGAACAGAGTCTGATGCTGTCATGGCACCCCGCAAATGTGGAGCTGACCACCACATGACAGGTGTATCCCCAACTTCTAAATTAACCCCTATTATAATGCCACTTCTGCAAATCTAAGGAGGGTAAAGCTGACCATACACCTTAGATTGTGGTCTAACCACCACTTTTTCCACTGATTCCTCCATACTCATGCACACTTGTTTCAGCAGTATATACTTATCCTCTTAATAGGAGGATTTAAACTGCATTTTCTCATTTAAAGGAGCTGTATACAGACGTGCCTTGCGTACCTTTATAGATAGTAGGTTGGAAGCCCTGCCCTATTAACAAAGCAACAAAGAAAACTACAACTCAGGAATTTGCAACTAATCGGCTTAGTAAATATGGTAAATGCAGAGATTACGCCATGAGTAGTGATGAGCGAACCTGAACTGTGAAGTTCAGCGTCCGTGCCAAACAGCAGGTGTTCGGGTCCCGGACCTGGACTTCACTGGGAGGGCAGTGTTACAGTTCTGGTTTGGCCTCTCTGATAATAAAAAAACAAACAAAAGGGTTAAAGCAGGAGCAATATACTTACCGAACCTCCCTGCACCAGTAACGCTACTTCCGGGTCCGCTCATCAGTGCTCATACATATTCACTGCTTTCCCTGACCACCTGCTGGTGGACCACGCCCCCATCCTCTCTAACAGCCAATGTGAGTGGCTGCAATCACAGGCGCTGATTGCGGCCTTATACTGCAGTGTAAAATACATTTTAAAAATGGCATAGGGTCCCCCAATATCAACAGATAAAGGCACGGCTACAGGCTGCAGCCCCCAGCCATGCGCTTATCTTAGCTGTGTATCAAAATAAGAGGAGCCACATTTAGTTTTTTTTTTTTTTGTTTTTTTTTTTTAGATTCATTTAAATATATAAAAAATTAAAAAAAAAAAAAGGACAACATGCGGTCCCACTCATTTTGATACCCAATCTCTCCAGACTCCGGGAAACACTGACAAGGGGGATCGGGCTGGCAGCAGTGACGTCACTCAGTTCACTGAAGGTCATACCCAGGTTCCCACGGCATGACCTCCAGTGACCCGAGTACCGCACTCTGTGCAGCCCTTTAACAGCGCTGGCCGGGAGGAAGGGGCTATGGGGCTGCCCCACGGTCGGCACTGTCACTGTTAAAGGGCTAGTGAGGTGTGGGGCACTTTAACAGTGACAATGCAGGCCGGGGGGTTGTAAGCCAGAGTGCGGTGCTCAGGTTACCAGAGGTCATACCGTGGGAACCTGGGTATGACCTCCGGTGAACTGAGTGATGTTACTGCTGCCAGCCAGGGCTCCCTTGTCAGTTAGTCAGTCAGTTTCCCAGAGCCTGGAGAGAACTGACATGTTTTTGGTCTCTCCAGGCTTGGATGTAGCAGAGCCAGGACCATCGTGGGATATTGTGTGGATTATGACAGTACGTCAAGAGTCTTTTGGGGATTAATAAAGAGGGGAAAGAGGGTGCTGTATTTTATTTCAAATGATTTTTCTCGGTGTTTGTTTCTTTTGATTTATAGGATTAGTGATGGGGAGTTCTCATAGATCTCTACATATCACTAATTGTGGGCTTAGTTACAGCTGTGTGCTGTCATTAACCCCTATTACCCCGATTGCGACAGCACCAGGGCATTAGGGAAGAGCCAGGTAAAGTGCCAAGATTGTCGCATCTAATGGTTGCGACAATTCTGGGGTGGTGCAGGCGGCTATTCTAAGTCGGGAGTCCCAATAACCATGGGCCTCATCAGGTTGAGAATACCAGCCCCCAGCTGTTGGCTTTATCTTGGCTGGGTATCAAAATGGGGGGGACCAAACATTGTGTTTTTGAAAAAATTATTTAAATATTTAAAAAAAAAAAAAAAAAAAAAAAAAAAAAGCTGCATGCGATTCCTTTTATTTTGATACACAGCCAAGATAAGCCCATGGCCGGAGGTGGCAGTCTGTAGCTGTGGCTTTATCTGTGCTGATATTACTATAGGGGGACCATAAGTCATTTTTTAAAATTTTATTTATTTATTTTACCCTGCAGTATAAGGCCACAAACCATGCCTGTCATTGCAGCCAATCACATTCTCTGTTAAAGAGGGTAGAGGCGTGGTCTACCAGCAGCCAAACAGAGCCGCTGGTGGGTAGGGAAAGCAGTGAATATGTATGAGGACTGATGAGTGGACCCGGAAGTAGCGTTACAACTGCGGGGAGGCTCGGTAAGTATATTCTCCTGCTTTAACCCTTTTATTTTACAGGTAATGATCGGGTCCCCATAGACTTTTATATAGGGTTCAGCGTCCAGACAGAAATTTAGGTTCAAGTGCGGTCCCGAATCGGAATTTATTTATTTTTTTTTAGTGAAATGGGTGAATCGGACCCAAACATCTACTGGTTCCCTCATTTCTAGCCACGAGTTAAGCTGTTTAAAACCTGCTAGAGCTCCTCTTTTTTTTTTTTCTGCATGAGCCCAGATCTGCTTATATGGTTTTAAGCGTAAATTAGCTTTTTATGTTAAATGTATTTTTCGTGTGTGTGTGTGTGTGTGTATTTAGATAATATTTGTTTTTGTATTCATTTCTTTGTGCTTCTTTTAATCACTTTAGGCTCCAAAAGACCTGACTCAGAAGCCACAAACTAAATTGCATCTTTATACAATCATGGCTAAATGTTTTGGCACCTTTGAATTTTTTCCAGAAAAGGAAGTATTTCTTCCAGAAAATTATGGCAATAACACGTTTTGTTATACACATGTTTATTTATTTTGTGTGTATTGGAACAACAGGAAAAAAAGAGAAGAAAAGGCAAATTGGATATTATTTCACACAAATCTCCAAAAATGGCTCATACCAAATTGTTAGCGCCCTCAACTTTAATATTATATTTGGTTGTAGACCTTTTGGAATAAATAACTGCAATCACTCGCTTCCTATAATCATCAACAAACTTCTTACACCTCTCAACTGGAATTTTGGACCACTCTTTTTTTGCAAACTGCTCCAGGTCAAATCTCTCCACTGGTGTTCAGTGGGATTTATATCTGGACTCATTGCTGCCACTTCAGAACTCTCCAGAGCTTTGTTTCCATCCATTTCTGAGGGCTTCTTGAAGTATGTTTGGGGTAATTTTCCTGCTGGAAAACCCATGACTAGAGCTGAGCAAACCCATGTAAGTTTGGTTTGGCGGGTGCAGCTGGACTTTTGATAAAGTCCAGTTTAGGACTTGACCTGAACCCCAGTGGAAGTCACTAATTGGGCAGTTCGGGTCTCCACGCACATACAATCAGCCATAAACAGAAACACTTCCAGGGGAGGGTGGGGATAATCCACCATCTGGACTATCCTGCATTGTAACCCTTCATCAATTTTTATCTGCCGTCCTCATCCAGGGAGATTACTTACAGTGCCATGGGTTGTAAACTTCTTGATTATGTAGCAGATCATGGAAAAGGTACATCAAGACCTCTGGAGATGAACTTGTAACGTAGAGATTGTAGATATTTTTCAACAATTTTGGTTCTCAAGTCCTCAGACAGTTCTCTTCTCCAATTTCTGTTCTCCATGCTTAGTGTGGCACACAATGCAAAAATTGAGTCAACTTCTCTCCTTATTATGTGGTTTCAGGTGTGATTTCCATATTGCCCACACCTGTTACTTGCCACAGGGGAGTTTAAATAAGTATTAAATGCTTGAAGCAAAGTGGTTTACCAACAATTTTGTCTAGCACATTTTTGGGGTTTTGTGTGAAATGATGTCCAATTTGCCTTTTTTTTTTTTAGGTTTTTTTTTGTGTTTGTTTCAATATACATAATGGTAATAAAGATGTGTATGACAAAACGTGTAAATGCAATAATTTTCTGGGAGAAATACTTCATTTTCTGGAACAATTTCAAGGGTGCCTATACTTTTGGCCATGACTGTAGAAGTTAGAAAAACAAAAAAGCCACAAAGAAGTATATGAATGACACCAAAGAGTCACTTCAGTAAGAACACACCTGGTGCTCTTTCGGAAGCGTCTCCGCAGGCACATAACCTTACATAAAAGCTTGGTTTAAAGAATAGGTAATTTTCTCATAACACTTTATGCCCCATAGTCCTCTATGGTGCTTGCTTGGTTGGGAGACAGTGATTTGCTGAGAAAATTGTGTTTTTTTCAAAGAGTTGTGTTCTCTCAATTTTCATTCTAATTTTTTCACCTTAGGTGTGAGTTTAAGAAGTCGTACCAAGGGAAGACTTCCAGTGCCAATGGTGATCCTGCCATTTATGAAGCATGGTGATCTGCACACCTTCCTACTGATGTCACGCATCGGGGAAGAGCCTATTGTAAGTCTATGAAGAGCCAATCAACCAGACCGGATAAGTCTTGCCTATTTCTGTGTTCCCCAGCCGAATCTTCAACAACGTAACTGCCAGGACCATACATGTATGCCGCTGATTGGCAACAGATGAATCGAGATGGCTCAGGAGCTGAGCCTGCTCCATTCCTGACAGATGATTTCTGTATTAATTGGACGATTGCAGGTTCAAGTCCAAACTAACAAATACAACCCTTGGCAAAAATTATGGACTCACCTGGCTCTGAGGATGTTCATTCAGTTGTTTACTTTTGTTTAAAAAAAGCCGATCACATACATGGCACAAAACAAAATTAATTTCAAATGGCAACTTTCTGGCTTTAAGAAACACTAAAAATAATCATGAAAACATAATGTGCTAGCCAGTAACTGTTACTTTTCAAGACCAAACAGGGGGAAAAAATTATAGAATCACTCAATTATGAGGAAAACAATAATGGAATCGCCCTGTAAATTTTCATTCCCACAACTAACACCTGCATCAGATAAGGTCTGCTCGTTAGTCTGCATCTAAAAAGGAGTGATCACACCTTAGAGAGCTGTTTCACCAAGTGGACTGACATGAATCAAGGCTCCAACACGAGAGATATCAATTGAAACAAAGGAGAAGATTAGCAAACTCTTAAAAGAGGGTAAATCATCACGCAATGTTGCAAAAGATGTTGGTTGTTCAAAGTCAGCTGTCTAAAATCTGGACCAAATACAAACAACATGGGAAGGTTGTTAAAGGCAAACCTAATGGTAGACCAAGGAAGACATCAAAGCGTCAAGATAGGAAACTTTAAGCAATATGTCTCCAAAACAGAAAATGAACAACAAAACAAATGAAGAACGAATGGGAGGAAACTGGAGTCAATGTCTGTGACCGAACTGTAAGAAATTGCCTAAAGGAAATTGGATTTACATACAGAAAAGCTAAACAATATAAAGATGACTGCCTGAAGAGAACATGTAAATTTCCACGTTCATTGATGATATGGGGCTGCATGTCAGGTAAAGGCACTGGGGAGATGGCTGTCATTACATCTTCAATAAATGCCCAAGTTTACATTGAAATTTTGGACACTTTTTTTTTTTTTTTAAATTTAATCAATTGAAAGGATGTTTGGGGATGATGAAATCACTTATCAAGATAATGCATCCTGCCATAGAGCAAAAACTGGGAAAACATTCCTTGAAAGAAGACAGATAAGGTCAATGACATGGCCTGCAAGTAGTCCGGATCTCAATCCAATTGAAAATCTTTAGTGGAAGTTGAAAAAAAAATGGTCCATGACAAGATTCCAACCTGCAAAGCTGATCTGGCAACAACAATCAGAGAAGGTTGGAGCCAGATTGATGAAGAGTACTGTTTGTCACTCATTAAGTCCATGCATCAGAGACTGCACGCTGTTATAAAAGCCAGAGGTGGTGCAGCAAAATACTAGTGATGTATTACAGGAGGGTTCTTTTGTTTGTGTGTTTGTTTTTAAATGATTCCATATTTTTTCCTCATAATTGAGTGATTCCATCATTTTTTATTCCCCCCCCCCTGTTTTGTCTTGAAAAGTATCCGTTACTAGCTAGCACATTATTTTTCATCATGATTTTTTTTATATATTTTTTTTAGTGTTTCTTGAAGCCTGAAAGTTGACATTTGAAATGTCTTTAGTTTTGTGCCGTGTCTGTGATCTGCTTTTTTTAAACAAAAGTAAACAACTGAATGAACATCCTCAGAGCCAGGGGAGGCCAGAATTTTTGCCAGGGGTTGTAAATTAAAAAAAGTGTTAAAAAAAAAAAAATCATAAAAATTTGAATGACCTCCGTTTAGTCCCATTTAAAATAGTTATTTGAAGGAGCAAAAATTAAAAAAAATTCACACGTTGTATTGCTGTATCCATCATTCCGATTTTTCAAAATATAAGATTAATTAACCTGATCAGTATTCGATGTAAAGAGAAAAAAAATTCCAGTATTGCTTTTTTCTTGGTAGCCACAATGCCCCAAATTAAATGCAATCAAAATGTCGTATCCACCCCAAAATACTATCTAAATTAATTAAGCAATTTTAGTATCACCAAAATCTTACTGACCTGAAGAATAATAGATAATTTTGCTGTAAAATAAACACAATAAAACAAAAAATACTACTGCAAATTTTTTTTTATTTTTTATTTTTTTTTTTGCAAATTCACCCAGTTGATTTTTGTTTGCCAATTTTCAGTACATTATATGGTAATAACAATGGTGTTGTTCAAAAGTACAACGTGTCCTGCAAAAAAAAAACCACAAAAAAACCCAACAAGCCCTTATATGTCTATTTGGGTGAAAATATATAAAAAAAATGTTACAGCTGTTGGAAGGAAGAAAAGAAAAAAATACAAACACAAAAACAAGAAAATCAACCGGTCGTTAAGAGGTTGTTTTCTCTAAAACACTGCAGCAATTCAAAGAAAAAAAAACTATCGGCTGCAATTGTGCAGCCAGAATCTGATTAATGGCACCATTGGTTTGGGAAGCGTGAATCATCTCAAAGGTGTATTTAAATATTAGGGTAACTTCTAGGTAATGAATTTAGTGGCGCTTTCATGCATTGCCGTAATGATACTGTGTACATGAATGGAAATGTAATGTTTAGATCCTCATATGTATTAAATATTAAAGGGAATGTGTCACCAGATTTCGCGACTATAAGCTGCGGCCACCACCAGTGGCTCTTATATACAGCATTCTAACATGGTGTATATAAGAGCCCAGGCCGCTGTGTAGAACGTAAAAATCACTTTATAATACTCGCCTAAGGTGTGGTGCAGACTGGTCGGATGGGTGTCTCCGTTCTCCGGGTCCGGTGTCTTCTCTCTTGGCCATCTTTGTCCTCCTTCTTCTGAAGACTGGGTGCGTGACGCATCCTACGTCATCCACACTCTCCAACATCGAGGTCCTGCGCAGGCGCACTTTGATCTGTCCTGAGCAGGGCAGATCAAATTATTGTAGTGCGCCTGCGCGGGACCTCAATGCTGGCTAGTGTGGATGACGTAGGTTGCGTCATGCACCCAGTCTTCAGAAGAAGGCGGACAAAGATGGTTGAAAGAGGAGGCTCCGGTACCGGAGAACGGAGACACCCATCTGACCAGTCAGCACTGCACTGCCCCTTGGGTGACTATTATAAAGTGTTTTTTACGTTCTACACAGCGGCCTGAGCTCTTATATAGTGTATTCTGGAATGCTATATATAAGAGCCCACTGGTGGTGGCCACAGATTATAGTTGCCAAATCTGGTGACACATTCCCTTTAAGGACCAGGCGATTATCTTGTTGATTGTTCCTATCACTGATCTCACAGTTAATATTTCCGGACAATATATTTCTTCCTGTTATTGCTTATATATTTACTGTATGTCTGGAAAATGGTTTATGGACGTTTTTCTCTTAAACAAAATCTGATTTAAAATAAAAACAAAATATAACAATGACACTGATTTTAAAACCTCCTCTACCAAGTTTACTCCAGCCAATTAGTTGACATATTTGATAAAGTTCTGTTCCATGGTGATTAAAACTTGCCATACTGCGTCACATTCGGTTGGACGTTTTATCAGATGCTTTTCTAACGACTTTTGGCTGACTGCTACAGACACTTGTAAAGTGGCCAAACTATTTGTGGTGGAACAGAACTCATTTACTGACCCTGCGTGAAGCTTTCTGGTTTATTTGTAGTTAAACGTTATACAGTGGTATGTAAAAGTTTGGACACCCCAGAATATGAAATGATCTCTAAAAGGCAAAAACTTAATGATGACACATTGCCTTTGCATTTTAGGCGAAAAGGAAAAATTATTTTCATCTTTTACATTTGAAAAATTACAAAAAGGAAAATGGGCAGATGCAAAAGTTTGGGCACCCTTGGAGGTTTGTGTGATCAGATAACTTTCACCAAGGTTTCAGACCTTAATTAGCCTGTTATGCTTTGGCTTGTTAACGATCATCGTTAGGAAAGACCGGGTGATGCAAATTTCATAGCGTTATAAAAACCCATCCTCTAACCTTGTGCCAGAAACCAGCAGCCATGGGTTCTTCTAAGCAGCTGCCTAGCACTCTGAAATTGAAAATGGTGGAGGCCCACAAAGCAAGTGAAGTCTATAAGAAGATGGCAAAGTGTTTTCAAGTTGCCTTTTCCTCAGTTTAAAATGCAAAATGAAAATAAAAGTTACCAGGAACAGTGGAGGTCAAGATAAGGTCTGGAAGACCAAGCAAAACTTGTGAGAGCTGCTCGTAGGATTGCAAATCAGAATCGCTGTGTGACTGCAAAAGACCTTCAGGAAGATCTAGCAGACTCTGGAGTTGTGGTACATTGTGCACAAGTATGGCCTTTATGGAAGAGTCCTCAGAAGAAAACTTGTCCTGCATACTCACTCACCATAAAATTTAGGGTTAGACGTATGCAAAAGAACATCTAAGCAAGCCTGATGTATTTTAGACACAAATCTTGTGGACCGATAAGGTTAAAATAGAACTCTGGCCACGATGGTCAAAGGTGTGTGGGAAAAAAAAAGGTCACAGAATTTCAGGAAAAGAAAATATCGCCAACCATTAAGCATGGGGGTGGATCAATCATGCTTTGGAGTTGTGTTGCAGCAAATGGCACGGGGAACATTAAATGGGTAGAGGGAAAAATGGATTCAATGAAATATAACCAAATTCTTGATTTCAAATATGACACACTCTGTAAAAAAGCTGAAGTTGAAAAGAAGATGGCTTCTACGGATAATGATCCTAAACGCATGGCAAAATCCACAATAGACGACCTCAAAAGGCGTAAGGTGAAGGTTTTACAATGGTCCTCACAGTAGTCTGATCTGAACAACATTGAAAATCTGTGTCTAGACCTCAAGAGTGCATGCCAGACGAGCCAGGAATCTCACAGAACTGGAAGGCGAGCCAGGAATCACCCAGAACTGGAAGGCGAGCCAGGAATCTCATAGAACTGGAAGACGAGCCAGGAATCTCACAGAACTGGAAGACTTTTAGAGAAAAATGGATGAAAATCCCTCAAACAAGAATTGAAAGTCTCTTGGCTGCTACATAAAGCATTTACAAGCTGGAATATTTGCCAAAGGGGGCGCTACTAGGTACTAAGCATGCAGGGTGTGGAAACTTTTGCATTGCCCCATTTTCCTTTTTTTTTTTTAAAGATGAATATATATATAACTTAATGCCTTTCAGAGATCATTTCATCTTCAACTTGCTTAACTGTTGACAATAACAGTTGACCAGGGGTGCCCAAACTTACATGCCACTGTACGCTAGACCTCAAAAATGAGATTTAGCACCAGTGTATAATGACACTTAGCACATGGGCTTTATAGAGATCTAATTAGACAAAATTTACATTGAAAAATGCATCTGCAAAAAAAAAATTGTTAGTCTGAGTCAGTGCCAGTTTTAGGTGGAGTCCTACTTAATAAATTTCTACTGACTCCAGCTTTTTAAAAATGTATATTATATGTTACTAATATTGATTAACTTTCAAAGGAAACTTTATTATAAATAGATTTTCTGTTCTATCAATCTAATGCCCCTATTTATCAAAAAAGCAGTGATATTGTTGTAATGGTTAATATGTTATACATGGTTTGGATTATCATTTAAGCATCGATCTTTGATAACTTTGTGTAGTATTAGGTTTGTGTTATTGAGAAAAGCAATGACACAGCATATGTGTTGCTACATTGATGGTTGGCTTTAGCTAGCTCTTATCTCTGTTTGACACAGCAGAATCCATGTTTTATGGCCTTTTTGTTGTGAAACTTATATGCCTTTTGGATAAGTACTAAGCTATCCGATTCTTCTGTGCATGTAATAAATACCTGTCTCTTGGGATATAAATCCAGACAATCTTGCACACTGACAGACACTTGCTGTGTGTGTTCTTGGCTCCAATATATTACTATTAATTGGACCAACATTGGCAGATTTGGCGATCCCTTGTATCTCACCCCAAATTATCTCTCCCACGAAACTGGTTTCGCTGATACCATGATGTTACCATTTTAGGTAAATTTGTTATAACTACGGTAATTATTGCTAATTTGTGAAGGAATCCAGATTGTGTAAAAATAGAGGATGCCGAGTGGAATCCTTGGCTTGCCGAGTGGAATCCTTGGCTTGCCGAGTGGAATCCTTGGTTTCCCGTGTTCGAACCCTTGGCTTCTGGGGTTCGAACCCTTGGCTTGCCGCGCCAAACTCTTGGCTTGCCGGATCGAACCCTTGGCTTGCCAACTCTACAGCCCAGCTTTATTTTAGTAAATTAGTATTTTTTAGAGTAATATTCAGTCCATGTCTAACTCGATGCAGTTGTGAGTGTGCCGAATATGCATGTATTTGGAGAAGGGGGAAGGGGTTCAAGAAAAATAGCTTTCAGTTGAATGAGTCAATTGATAGTTTGCATTTGATTGCCTGATATTTTATTTATTCATTACTTTTAAGATTGTATATATTGTTTTGACTTTGCTGCCTCTATGTCAACATTCGCAGACTCTGCCAATCCAAACCTTAGTCCGATTCATGATTGACATCTGCAGTGGAATGGATTATCTGAGCTCAAAAAGTTTTATTCACCGGGATCTCGCCACCCGCAACTGCATGTGAGTAACTGTACAAGGCTAAATCGCAAACGCAGGTAACCAGAGTCTAGGCCTGGAGGACCTGGAAGTTACAAGTTTTAGTACTTTATACAACAGTGAACATCTATTTAAGTTTTATTTGGGAAATTAATTCACTGGGAATAAATTGAGTTTATATTGCATGATATTCTGTTTTCTAAAATAGTAGATTAGGAGATAAAAATCGAAATGCCGGTAGATCAGGAAAACCACATGGTCACTGTGAGCAAAATACACTCCTGCCTCTTGAGTTCCATTTTAATAGGATTTGTTTTACGAGCGCTCGGGAAGTCAATACAGCACACACGCTTAGTATGGTGCAATCAAAGAATTCTCCTTAGTACGTGAGCAGTTTATATAGCGTCACTGACAAAGGAAGAGTCTCTTCTGAACTATTACCCAATAATAGCAGTAGGGGCGTGAATAGAAATGTAAAACGTCCCTGCCCATCAGTGTTAGCGGAACCCTATGACATCATTAGTTATAAGACTAGATGGACACCAGGAGAACAGAATGGATTCTATTCTCTCACATCACACATACAAACCCAGTTTAATCAGTCATGACAGATTTCATAACATCCTGCAAACCTCAGTGTGAGAACAATTCTGTATTTTTTGCATACTATAATAATATATTTACCAATCACATCTCGTTTTTTAAAATTTGTGCACATTCCTTGTACTTCTGCATTTATAGATCATTGTTATAAACTACCCGTTACGGATGCATTCAGAACTAATGTACTAATTTATTCCCCTGCAGGGCTGATGGCATATGGGGTTTGGCAGCGCAGTAAATCCGTGTGCCACAGGATAAAAATATCATTTTTTTTTTTTTGCCTGAAGCAGAGTAGTTGTAAGGACCATATTTACTGAAAATGCGGAGTACCATAAGGCACCATATGGCAGCTGATCTGCACGGGTCTAGATTTATGTTGCTTGATGCATATGTATGAGCTTGTGCTGCCTTTTTGCATATATCCGTTCCTAATACAGAAGTAATTTAGGATCCTTGTGGCCATAAATCTTTTAGTCTGTTACACAGAGGCAAGATTACCGTTGTCCAATTTCCATGGTGTCGAGATATGTGCGTATGAAAGACATAATGTCGATGGGAAATGAGGCACAAATGGCGTTTCGTGAGACACCAATCTCTCGTCGGAGACAAGTTGGCAGAGGTATGCATGCCATGCTGATGACTAGAACAGCAAATGTTCGATGAAGAGCAGAGAGAGAGGAAATTGGCTGCCTCAAAGCCAATAAAGTCATTAACCCTCATTGGTGACTGATGCCGGAGCCATACTGTGCAGGGAGCCCCGGAATAAACCACACACCTGAACCCACAGGCAGGTCCAGACCAGATGAGACCATTACCCTGGGCCATTGTCAAGTCCCAAGCCGCCCTCTGTCTTACAAAAAAAGGAAAATTCTGAAAACGGTACACAGTAAATCTAGGTTGTGAACGAATTGCTTCCACAAGTGATGAATACATTCACTATTTTAAAGGGAATCGGTCAACAAGTTTTTGCTATGTAATCTCTGAGAGCAGCATAATGTAGGGGCAGATACCCTGTATCCAGTGATGTCACTTACTGGGCTGTTTTTTGCTGTTTCAATACAATAGGTGTTTTTATCAGGACAGGCTGCCTTGTGCCTGCTAGTCCAACTATGCACCCCCTCTACCACTGATTAATAGCTAGAGATGAGCAATCTCGAACAGTGAAGTTCAGTGTGAACACTGGAACACGGATTTTACAAAATAAATCAGTAATTGGAGTTCGGATGCTTTACGTATGCAAACCACTCAAGCGAGCATCAGGGTGCTCAAGTACACTTGGTTCTTGGCCCAGTGCGAGTCGCTTCCAGTCTCTGAACGGCTCTCACTGGGGGTAAAATCAGCATTATCGGATGTAGTGTTTTCCAAAAAAATAAAAAAAGCTCCCTCCCCCAGAAGTGATCTCTTTGTGGTTGCCTGTATGTTGGCGGAGAGGAGAGCCAAACTACCAAATCAGTGAGCTCCAATGGGGTTCAGGTCAAGTTTGGGTACAGAACAGAACTTTAGATAAAGTCCAGCTAAACTAGCTAAACCTGCAGAACCCGAACTTCCACGGGTCCGCTCATCTCTGGGCACTATACAATGTACACAGAAAGCTGTGGTGTGGGTCTGGATATGCACAGCTCATCAATTCAGCTCTGCTAGATCTGCAGCTGAGAAAACTGTGACTATCATAACTGCTGTAACCTGTAAACTAAGACTACTGTCAGATTACATAGCAAAAACCTGCTGACAGATTCCCTTTAAAAGGTAAATGTTAGTCTATTAGGAAATAACAGCATTTTGGATTATTACCAGCAATCGGTGAAAGGATCCATAATTCCCGCAGACTGAATTAATGTTAAGGGTACGCAACAGTGAACTAACTTGAAGCATGTGTTCCCCAATGCAAAATCTCCAAGAGGGCCCCAATCCTTGACTGTTCTTTAAACTTATTGGTCTTCTCATGTGGACCTAAGAAACCTTTTGCACACCCCCTAGTCTCCAGGCTACGTGTGTAACCTGATCCCTTGCACCTAATATAGCAGGGGTCGGGATCCTTTTTGGCTGAGAGAGCCTATTTTAAAATGTAATTCCGTTGGAGCTATACTCACCAGTGGGAGCGCCGGTGGTGGAGCGGCTCAGAATGTCCTAGGAGGCAGGGTAGGCGATGCTTCGGGTACGGAGGAGGAAGTGTCGCAGCTCAAGAGGGTCAGTGTGTGGAGGGTTGGCGATATTGCTTCAGGCTCGTGGGGTGTCACGGCGGTGGGTGCCATTGATCTGCCGGCGTGCGGGTTTGAATCTCCCGCAGTTGACGAGATCGACTTCAAGAAAATGGTCGCGGTGCGTGCACAGATTGACACGATGGACTTCAAGAAAATGGCCGCAGAGTCCTATCTGTGCACGCGCCACCTCCACAGCCATTTCTTGGAAGTCGATCTCGTTAATTGCGGGAGATTCAAAGCAGTCCGCCACTACACCCCACGAGCCCGCAGTATCGCCACCACTGCCGCCCTGGTAAGCCATATGTGGTTTTTAATATGCACCCCGATGTGCCCCTCAGTTTTGGGGGAAACAAAGTGCATCATACAAACCCGGAAAATATATATAATATTTAATAAAAAAATATATATATATTATATATATATATATATATATATATATATATATATATATATATATATATTTTTATTAAAGATTTGTCTGCGAGCCAGATGCAGCCATCACAAGAGCCACATCTGGCTCACGAGCCACAGGTTCCCGACCCCTGTAGTATAGTTATGCCCCTGGTGCACAACAAAAGTCAGAATATATTTTTAAAAAGAGACTGTAACTATGCTACTCATTACAATATAGCAGCGACATATTCTACAGTGTTGTTCACCATCTGTGGTGACTCAATATCCCAGTTCCCCATTCAGGTTATAGACTAATTTTCCATCTTTTATATGCAGACGCACATGAGCCAATTTCTTTGATAACCAAATTACCAATCGGATTACGCTCAGAATTTGGCTTTCTAAGAAATTGTCTTTCAAAGAAAACCAACAAAAACACAGCGATAACATAAATCCTACGCAGGTATTACTAGAGGACCCTTCTGGACAATTCGAACAGGTTTATTTTGTACATTGAAAAAATTAAACTATGCCTCATCCTTGCTGTTATATACAGCAACACAGTGGCAGATCTATTGCATGACCAACACCAATGACCGCCATTAGACCCCACTGACTTATAATGGGGTCATCAGGTTACTTCATGGTGTCCGTAAAGCTTTATTTTTCCATTAAAAACACTTGCTTTCATATTCAGAACAGCTTCTATCCAGCACTGATTTCCTCTTCTTGTGCTTTCCTCCTTGTCTATAACATCTCCACCACAGATCTGTCTACAGCCCCCTCCTCTCCCTCCCTGCTCCTGAATCTAAAGGCCCTGTCACACACAGAGATAAATCTTTGGCAGATCTGTGGTTGCAGTGAACGGCAGATCTGTGGTTGCAGTGAAATTGTGGACAATCAGTGCCAAGTTTGTGGCTGTGCACAAATGGAACAATATGTCCATGATTTCACTGCAACCACAGATCTGCCAAAGATTTATCTCTGTGTGTGACAAGGCCTTTAGGCTGCGTTCACACCACCGTATTTTCTCCATCTTAGAAAAATGGTCTGATTTATGCTTATACGAATCTGATCAGAGTAGAATCCGTTTTTCTCAGACAATCTCCGCCTTCTGCCAGTCCATAACAATCAGACCGCACTCTGGGGTCATCTGAGTGCGGTCCAATTTTTTTTTTTTTTTTTTTTTAATTCCCCCCCCCCACAAGTTTGAATGGTCGAGTGCCATCTGATTCTTTGGGGCGAAATGGACATGTGAACTGCCACACTCAATAACATTGGTCCAAGTGTGATCTGACTATTTGACTGATAGCAGTCGACTGGAAAATATGAGCCCTAATGCTAAGTTTACATGTGTTGACCGTGGCCGTTAAATGAAAGCTAATACTCATTTAATGGCCCGTTTAGATAAGCTGACCACACTTCCAAGCTCACAAGACGACCGTTAGTAGCATTGTTCTAGGCCGCACACATGCGGTTTACAAAAGGCATGTATTCCTGACAAGGATAATTTTTAAGCCAACTAAAAAATAATCACAAAGTTTTCTTGATTCGCTGACTGATTGCTTGCCTGTTTATATACCCTGATAGGTGTGAACAAATGTTCATTAAAATGCTGTTCTCAAATTATGGACCCATTTAAAAGCAGCTTAACACTGAAAAAAAGGAAAGAGGAGAACAGAGAGCAGTCAAAACCAGGAGCAGGAGCTTCTTAAAAGAAAGGGGTGGAAGTTCTAGTGTCCTGTCAGTGTTTTGCACAAACTTAGCTAACTGTCATGGTGGTGTTTGGGTCTGTTCAGATTGCAGATTCTCCAGACACTCCGCCCGATGGTTTCTCTGGTGTCTGGGATCAACACTGGCAGACTCTGGCGTCAATCTGCTTTGTGTTGATTCATAGGCAGGCCAGCAAGAGTTAATCTCTGCTCCTCTGCTTGCACTTTGGTCACATATTGTGGGAAGGCCTATCACATCTGTTTCCATCCTACTTATGCTGGTTGACACCTTCCACCCATGCCGGCTATAGTTTATTCTATGTTAGTCTGTGAAGTTTGGTGTCCCAGACTTATTGGTGAAAGTTGTGCTCATTGCTTGGTGTGGTTGTGTTGTTTTGTAGCTTCCTTTCTGTTCTTATTTTTCCTCCTGAACCCTTTTATTTTCTTTACCTTTGTGTGTGCATGCTATTTGACAGTTTTGGTTTTCCCTTGTCTGTCTTTATCTGTGAGGTTTCATCATACTTCTATTTCGTCCCTCCCTTAGGAGAGCGAGAATCAGGTCAGGACTGGTCAGGAGCAGGGCCTGTAAGGGGACTCAGGCCTCTCCACCATCAGGAGTATCCCTAAGAATAGGGATAGAATAGGGCCCCTTAGCTTCCGGGACAGCTTAGATGCCCCTGTTCCCCACTATTCAATAGTGATCGTGACGTCCTCAATATATGTGCCAACACGCTTGGAATAACGTAGAAGAAGAGGCTACTGTATAAAGGCGATTCAGAAGTTGCCCACATTTTGAGCTGTTAGCTGAAACTTGTTCCAAAGTGTTGCCAAGCAAGGACATTGCTACGGAGCCTGGAGAACTTTCTAATGAAAAATTACAATGGAAAATGTTTCTCTCTGCATAGATAACGGCCAGTAAAAATGGCAATTCTTGGACCAGTCTGCTTGACGTAAGCACTGCACAACTGGAATAGTGGCTTGGTTTTTCCTTAATTAAGTGATGGACAAGGAGGAAAGACTCCATACTGGCTGTGATATTGTAACATGCATGGCCAGCATTTCTAATGACTCCTCTCGAAGTGTGGATTTGTTCATTTAGTTGTGTCACTGCCCTAGAATCTGGGACACTCATACAATATTGTTAAATTATGCGCCATACTAGGAGAGGACAATGGGATTTACATAAAAAACCCACGCAAATGCACCCTGCCACCAGATTGAGAAAGCAGACTTTCTCTACCGCATTGAATTTGTGGATTCTAAGTAGTAAATGACTGAGGCCAATAAAACAGATGGCTTATATCTTTTATTTTAAATACTCTTGCGTTCCAACAAGCGTTAACTCTCCTTCTCCCCAAACTCTGGATGTATCCTCTGCGGTGGTTATCATGCCAGTAAATATTTTCATAAATATTCAAAAAGTGGACAATGCAGATACTATTATATTCAGGAGGCTGTTGAATGATTACTAGCGCTGTATGTTATATTTGTGAGAATGCATAGAGAGCAATTTACTGTTTGCGTGAATTATTCATAGTTTTCTTATTAGCACATGCAATTGTTTTTGTTATTTTGATGCTTTGTTTCAATACTTCAAAAGAATAAATAACCATATGTATGGTATATATGATTTACCAAAATTATCAAGATAACAAGATTCTATTTATTGTTTGTAATTTATATAAATACTAGCTGTACTGCCCGGATTAATAACTGCTAACAAAATAGAATGTATTAACAAAAATGTATTCTGCACACAAACATCACAAAACAAATAAATGTAATTATTAAAAGGCAAAAACTAAGCTAATAGAAGCATTTCACAACATATATTTCAACACCACAGATATTCCACACAGATTTAACTAAATTGGCCAAGTAATGTGCTCAGTCCGTCTCTTTCCAGATCTGTCTCTTTTCCAGATCTGTCTCTTTTCCAGGTCTGTCTCTTTTCCAGGTCTGTCTCTTTTCCAGGTCTGTCTCTTTTCCAGGTCTGTCTCTTTTCCAGGTCTGTCTCTTTTCCAGGTCTGTCTCTTTTCCAGGTCTGTCTCTTTTCCAGGTCTGTCTCTTTTCCAGTCTGTCTCTTTTCCCGTCTGTCTCTTTCCCCGTCTGTCTCTTTCCCCGTCTGTCTCTTTCCCCGTCTGTCTCTTTCCCCGTCTGTCTCTTTCCCCGTCTGTCTCTTTCCCCGTCTGTCTCTTTCCCCGTCTGTCTCTTTCCCCGTCTGTCTCTTTCCCCGTCTGTCTCTTTCCCCGTCTGTCTCTTTCCCCGTCTGTCTCTTTCCCCGTCTGTCTCTTTCCCCGTCTGTCTCTGTCTTTTTCACCGTCTGTCTCGCTCTGTCTCTTTATCAGTCTCCCCACCGACATCTTATTACCTCACATATAAGCTTCTTATACTATGAATGTCTTTTGTTCCTATAGCAACCACTCACAGCTCCTACTAATAACCTGTAGTTCCAGGCTCCATTTACTTTAATGAAGGCATTTTTTTGGAGAGCAACTGTAAAGCGTGGGATTAAATTTTCCTGTCAAAACATAGTCTATGACATTCCCTGGGTCACATGAGGTGTCTGTGCAAGATTTTGTGATTGTAAATGCGACAGTGCGGATACACTTTTCGTTTCACTTTTTCCCCATTATGTAGATAGGGGCAAAATTGATTGGTAAATTGGAATGCGCGGGGTTAAAATTTCGCCTCACAACATAGCCTATGACGCTCTCGGGGTCCAGACGTGTGAGTGTGCAAAATTTTGTGGCTGTAGCTGCGACTGTGCAGATGCCAATCCTGGACACACACACACATACACACACACATACATACACACATTCAGCTTTATATATTAGATTTCAGTGTAAGTGTCGCACCCAGGGATATGGGGTACTCTGTCCCGGGCAGTGTCTCTCTTGGGAATGTCACGGTGGTGGCTGTTGCCCGGTTCCGTGCCCTGGGCCCTTTTTGTAATGGGGTGTATTTACAGGGGATTAGGATAGTGTTCATACGTGACGCCACTTGCGGTGTTGTGGCTATAGATATGGAGTCGCCGCTGCAGAATATCACTACTGGGGCTGGTGTTAATTGCAGCCTGGATGTTAGGCCCTCCGCAAGCAGGGTCGGGCCCCAGAGGATGGGTGATGTGACGGGCGTCGGAAGAAGTTAGTCCACACAGAGGTATAGTGCAACTGGTTTTTACTCACTGCTGGTAGATGTTGACTGGTTGCCTGAGGCCGGCTGGTTTCACCTTCATGTCCCCTTCGTCCCAGTGCCTGTTCAGTACTCTGGTACCCTCTTCCCCTGCACCTGTCTCTGGTAAATGGGTCCCCGTGGCGTAAAGCAACTGGGGGTCCCAGTCCCGTGGTTTGTCCACTTCTGTCTGCCTGACGGTAGCATGAACCCTGTGGGGTTTAGAGTCTCTGGTCCTGTCCCGGTTCTCCCTTTGCTACTGAGTCTTCGGGTTTTTAGGGTCAGTGAGGTCCTTGATAGTCCCCTCGCTGTGCAGGTGTTAACAGGTCGGCTTGAAGCTCTTTCCTGTCCCAGGGTCCTGTACCCCGTCAGTGCGTAGTTCGGGGAGTACGCCACCGTACTCCACCGGCAACTACTCTCCTGGGTACCAGCTTACTGTTATCACGAGTCAGGACGTCACTTCGCTTCCACCTTCACTCCTCTCTTTTCTGACACTGACTACTCTACACAGTCTGTCCCTCCTACCTGGTCAACTAGTGGACTGGACTGGCTCCACCTCTAGGCGGCCATCCATTGGTCTGACCCTAGCTCAGTACCACAGTATGGGGGATTGTTGGGGAAAAATTGGGATTACCTGGGTTTTTGGTGTTACCGGCACTGATCTCTCTGGGCCCTAGGGGGTAGGGCCTGCATCCTTGTGGGGATGCAGAACCTTCTAGCACCCTGATGGCTTCAGGGGCGCTACATAAGTTTTGAATTTTTTTCTTAATTGCAACTACAGAACTAGTCTGTGGCACCAGTGCTTTTACCAGGCACATTGTCACACATTGTCACACGGAGTTTTGCACAATCTTTGCCGACTCTCATGGCAGAGTTTGGCGCTGTTTAGATTTCAGATTCTGACACTCCGCCCTCTACACAGGCAGATTTGGGCGTTCACCTGCTGTGTGCTGATTCATAGGCAGGCTAGCAAGAGTTAATCTCTGCTTGTCTATTTGCTCCTTTGTTCTCATGTTGTGGTGAGGCCTATCACATGTGCTCCCCTCCTATTTATGCTGGTGGGAACCTTTCACCAATGCCAGCTATAGTTTTTATTCTTGATCTGTGAGGTGTGGTGTTCTAGCCTTACTGGTGAAAGTTATACTCATTTCTTTGTGCGGTTGCAGAGTTTAATACTGTCTTTTTGCAGCTTCCTTCCTGGTCTTGCTTTCCTCCTAACTCCTCATTGTCTTTTCCTTTGTGTTCGTATGCTGTGTGATAGAGTTTTGGTTCTCCTTTGTCTATCTTAATCAGTGGGTTATATCCCACTCCTGTCCCGTCCATCCCTAGGGTGAGGGGGTGGTAGGAATCGGCTCAGAACTGGTCAGCAACAGGGCCAGAGAGGAGACTCGGGCCTCTCCACCATCAGGAGTATCCCTGAGGTTATTGATAGCATAGGGTCCCCCAGCTTGAATGACAGCTTAGGAGCCCTGGTTTCCCGATATCCCATTATCAGTGTGACACACATGTACAGATAACCACATTCAGTGCAGTACTTAGTGTACATCCACAGAAGTGGGTAGCGCATAATTTTCCTACAGTGCATTTGTAGGAAATCTGCTTCTGAATTAGATATGCAGCTGTCATAAAATTTAATTGATCCTTGGCACATTCAATGCTAAAAGTCTAAACTGACTATATTACCAGTATAACAAGTTTCTGAGAGTGGAAAGGACAGCTGGTGCTGCAGGAACATTTTTAATACTTCGCCTCTTCTTAGTCGTATATTTAATTGGTACAATATCTTACCTGGATAAAGAGTCCTGTACAGGGT
>NC_134364.1:52854304-52969304 GCF_048569485.1 Anomaloglossus baeobatrachus
CAGTCGCCAGGGCATGGACGCAGGGGAATGGTCTCTGCACCCGGACGGGTTTCAAGAAATCTGTAGCCGCTGGGGGAGGCCGGACGTCGACCTACTGGCGTCTCGGCACAACAACAAGGGCCCGATTTTCATGGCGCGGTCTCACGATCAAAGAGCTCTGGCGGCAGGCGCCTTAGTTCAGGATTGGTCGCAGTTCCAGCTACCCTATGTGTTTCCCTCTCTGGCACTGTTGCCCAGAGGGCTACGCAAGATCAGCTCCGATTGCCGCCGCGCCATCCTCGTCGCCCCAGACTGGCCGAGGAGGTCGTGGTACCTGCATCTGTGGCATCTCACGGTCGGCCGACCGTGGGCACTACCAGACCGGCCAGACTTACTGTCCCAAGGGCCGTTTTTTCCATCTGAATTCTACAGCCCTGAACCTGACTGTGTGGCCATTGAGTCCTGGATCCTAGCGTCTTCAGGATTATCTCAAGACGTCATTGTCACCATGAGACGGGCTAGGAAGCCGACGTCTGCCAAGATCTACCACAAGACGTGGAAGATATTCTTATCTTAGGGCTCTGCTCAGGGAGTGTCTCCCTGGACATTTGCATTGCCTACTTTTCCTTCCTTCCTGCAATCTGGTTTGGGAAAAGGTTTGTCGCTCGGCTCCCTTAACGGACGAGTCCCAGCGCTGTCTGTATTCTTTCAGAAGCGCATAGTACGACTTCCTCAGGTACGCACGTTCCTGCAGGGGGTTTTTCACATTGTCCCTCCGTACAAGAGGCCGTTAGACCCATGGGATCTGAACAGGGTACTAATTGCTCTCCAGGAGCCGCCCTTTGAGCCTCTGAGGGATGTTTCACTTTCTCGACTTTCACAGAAAGTGGCCTTTTTGGTAGCGGTCACGTCTCTTCAGAGAGTGTCCGAGCTAGCAGCGCGGTCATCCAAAGCTCCCTTCCTGGTGTTTCACCAAGACAAGGTAGTGCTGCGCCTGATTCCGGGGTTTCTCCCTAAGGTGGTATCCCCCTTTTCATCTCAGTCAGGATATCTCCTTACCTTCCTTTTGTCCTCATCCAGTTCATCGATATGAATTGGATTTGCATTTGTCGGATCTGATGAGAGCGCTCAGAATCTACATTTCCCGCACGGCGCCCCTGCGCCGCTCGGATGCACTCTTTGTACTTGTCGCTGGTCAGCGCAAAGGGTCGCAGGCTTCCAAATCCACCCTGGCTCGATGGATCAAGGAACCAATTCTTGAAGCCTACCGTTTTGCTGGGCTTCCGGTTCCATCAGGGCTGAAGGCCCATTCTACCAGAGCCGTGGGTGCGTCCCGGACATTATGGCACCAGGCTACGGCTCAGCAGGTGTGCCAGGCGGCTACCTGGGCGAGTCTGCACACCTTCACCAAGCGTTATCAGGTGCATGCCTACGCTTAGGCGGATGCCAGCCTAAGTAGAAGAGTCCTGCAGGCGGCGGTTGCCTCCATGTAGGGAAGGGCTGTTTTTACAGTCCAAACTTGAGGTATTAATTTACCCACCCAGGGACTGCTTTTGGACGTCCCAATCGTCTGGGTCTCCCAATGGAGCGCCGAAGAAGAAGGGAATTTTGTTACTTACCGTAAATTCCTTTTCTTCTAGCTCCAATTGGGAGACCCAGCACCCGCCCCTGTTCCTTCGGGATTTTTGGTTGTTCGGGTACACATGTTGTTCATGTTGAATGGTTTCAGTTCTCCGATGTTCCTTCGGATTGAATTGTTTAACCAATTATTGGCTTTCCTCCTTCTTGCTTTTGCACTAAAACTGAAGCAGCCCGTGATCCCACGGGGGGTGTATATGCAGAAGGGGAGGGGCCTTACACTTTTTAGTGTAATACTTTGTGTGGCCTCCGGAGGCAGTAGCTATACACCAATCGTCTGGGTCTCCCAATTGGAGCTAGAAGAAAAGGAATTTACGGTAAGTAACAAAATTCCCTTCTTTTGGTTTTTCACCAAGACAAGGTGGTTCTCCGTCCGACTCCGGACTTTCTCCCTAAGGTGGTGTCTCCTTTCCACATTAACCAGGACATTTCATTGCCTTCCTTTTGTCCGGCTCCTGTGCATCGCTTTGAGAAAGCGTTGCATACTTTGGATTTGGTGCGGGCGCTCCGGATCTATGTGTCACACACCGCCGCTCTTAGGCGGTGCACCTCTCTTTTCTTTGTCGCTCCATTGGGAGACCCAGACAATTGGGTGTATAGCTATGCCTCCGGAGGCCACACAAAGTATTACACTAAAAGTGTAACGCCCCTCCCCTTCTGCCTATACACCCCCCGTGCTCACGGGCTCCTCAGTTTTTATGCTTTGTGCGAAGGAGGCAGACATCCACGCATAGCTCCACAGCTTGGTCAGCAGCAGCTGCTGACCAGGTCGGATGGAAGAAAAGAGGGCCCATAACAGGGCCCCCAGCATGCTCCCTTCTCACCCCACTTTGTCGGCGGTGTTGTTAAGGTTGAGGTACCCATTGCGGGTACACAGGCAGGAGCCACATGCTGTTTTCCTTCCCCATCCCTTCAGGGCTCTGGGTGAAGTGGGATCCGGAACGGTCTCTAGGCACATGGGACCGTGCTCCCTCCGCAGCCCCTGGGGAATCTGCTGGACAGGAGCCGGGTATCGTCAGGGACAAGGCCCTGCTACTATGAGGTACTCTGTGTCCCCGTGGGGACCGCGCATGGAGCGCTGGTGCCATACACATTACAGCACTGCTGGGTGTGTTAGTGCGCCGGACATGGAGCGCTTGTGCCAGACACTTTCCAGCACGGCTGGGTGTGTTAGTGCGCCGGACATGGGGCGCTTGTGCCAGACACTTTCCAGCACGGCTGGGTGTGTTAGTGCGCCGGACATGGAGCGCTTGTGGCAGACACTTTCCAGCACGGCTGGGTGTGTTAGTGCGCCGGACATAGAGCGCTTGGGCCAGACACATTCCAGCACTGCTGGGTGTGTTAGTGCGCCGGACAGGGAGCACTTGTGCCAGACACTTTCCAGCACGGCTGGGTGTGTTAGTGCGCCGGACATGGAGCGCTTGTGCCAGACACTTTCCAGCACTGCTGGAGGTGTTAGTGCGCCGGGGAACTACCGCGCGGCCGCGCTTATTGCCGGCCGCGCTTATAACTTTAGTCCCCGGTGTCACAAACCACCGGGGGGGGTCACTCAGAAATCCCCCGCGCTGGCTACCAGTACGTCACAATCGGGGGGTAACAAGTGGGGGTCACCCCTCCTTTATACCTCCCGACCGACAGACAGAGCACGTGACGCGCTCTCTAGCGCCCCTCTTATAGTCAGGCCAATTATGGAATTGCCCGACAATAAGCAAGGAGGCCGCTATACTACTTATGCCGATTATTGAAGGGTCCCCGGTGAGAGTAAGGTATATATTCCCCCGACCTCCGCGGGCGGGATATATAAAATCTCCCCGAATCTCACTGGCCTCCCCACAATAATCCTTGGCACAATTCGCTGCCACCAACCGATTTACGGTAACTATTAGCCGAACACACAGACGTGGGATTCAAGATCGAGATAACAGAACAGCCCAAGATTAATTATATAATTTAATCGCCTAAAGCACACTAGAAACTACAATATATACAATAGGGAATCTACAGAATATACATATGTCAGAGTACAGTTACAGATAAAGCATGGGTTACAAACAGGTATACAATTACATCAGTTACCTTGTGTGTCTGGCCACAGGGGGGCGCTGTAGACCAGGTTTCTAGGATTCTTCCTCACAGGTCTTTCCCAACCAGGCCCCCGAGCAGAAGAACCCTGGAAAATGGCCGAAGTAGGGTTATCAACCTGGGCAAATCCAGGTCTCCTCCTACCTTCGTGACCTCACAGGGAGCACTGCTCCACCCCTGGCTTGAGTTATGGACAATATCCCAACATGGAATATGGGCCATAACTTTGCCTGGGAGCGTCGTAGGCGGACGCCAATGCTCTCATTGTGACAGTTATGAATTTAGCTACAGAACGAGGGGACTCATGACCTGTCTGCCAGTTCCCCATTGGCTGATATCACGCCTGGGGCATTTCCCAATGTCCTGCTCCCCTAAAAAGGGTGTGCCGGCATCGTCCGCATGCAGAGACACCATTTTTATGGTTGCCATATTTATCGGAAATATGGCTTGCGAGATATGAACCATTTTTTACTGGAGTCGTTCTGTCTGGCTATTTCCATAGCCTTGCTAATGAGATACAGCTCTTGTTACAGGGTGACGGCAGGGAGTCATCCTGTGTCCTTTGTCCTAAAGCCACCTAATTTCCATATCACAGGACATGGCCATGGATTTGTTGCTAAACCAGTTGTGTGGGGGAAAGGGGGGTTGACACCAGGAGAGGGCTTCCTGACATACTTGAATATCATGATTTATCGTCATATCTCCGGATTTACCTCACACCTCCCCCCTTTTGAGGGCGCTAGGGGGCAGCACACTCCGGTGTTCCCCCGTGCGCCCGTCCGCGACCTCTCCTTGTCGGGACAGCCCGTCTGCGTTACCGTGGTCACGGCCCCTTTTGTGGCGAATGGTGAAGTTGTATTGCTGGAGCGCAAGGCTCCATCGCAACAATCGCCCATTCGTCCCAGAGACGGTGTGCAACCAGCTGAGGGGATTGTGGTCCGTCTCCACGATGAAGTGGCGCCCGTATAGATAGGGTTGCAGACGCTGCAGGGCCCACACTATGGCCAGGCACTCCTTCTCCATCGTGGAATAGGCAACTTCCCTTGGTAACAGCTTCCTGCTCAGGTACAAGACTGGGTGCTCTTGGCTCGCAGAGTCCACCTGGCTGAGCACCGCACCGAGGCCGAAGTCACTGGCGTCGGTCTGTACTACAAACGGCCGCGTGAAGTCGGCTGCCTGTAGCACGGGCGGGCTGGACAGGGCGTCCTTTAGGGCCCGGAAGGCTGTCTCGCAGTCCATTGTCCAATCGACTGCAGAGGGCAGCTTCTTCTTGGTGAGGTCCGTCAAGGGCTTTGCCAGGCTACTATAGCATGGAACAAACCTCCTATAGTACCCGGCGGTCCCCAAGAAGGACATCACCTGCTTCTTGGTCCTGGGGGTGGGCCAGGATGCGATGGCCTCCACTTTCTCAGGCTCGGGCTTCAGTGTTCCCCCACCTACCCGGTGACCGAGGTACTGGACCTCGCTCATGGCCAGCTGACACTTTCCCGGCTTGATGGTCAAACCTGCCCGGTGGATCCGCCTGAGCACCTGTGCTAGATGCTCTAGGTGGTCCTCCCAGGTGGGACTGAAGACGGCAATGTCATCCAGGTACGCGGCCGCGTACCCTTCAAGTCCCTTGAGCAGGGTGTTGACCATCCGCTGGAAAGTGGCAGGGGCATTCCTCATCCCGAATGGCATCACCGTGGACTCGTACAGTCCAAATGGGGTAATAAAGGCAGAGCGTTCCCTGGCCTTGCGAGTCAGGGGGATCTGCCAATATCCCCGGCTCAGATCCATGATGGTCAGGTACTGAGCCCCGGCCAACTGATCGAGCAGGTCATCGATGCGTGGCATTGGGTACGCATCGGCGACCGTGACCGCATTGAGCCCCCTGTAGTCCACGCAGAACCGAGTGGTTCGGTCCTTCTTAGGGACGAGGACTACAGGCGAGGCCCAAGCGCTGTTGGATGCCTGGATCACCCCCAGGTTCAGCATCTCGTCAATCTCCTGGCGCATGTGTTGCTGCACCTCCAGGGAGACCCGATATGCTGAACGCCGGATCGGGGGATGATCCCCAGTGTCCACGTGATGGACAGCCAAGTCAGTCCTTCCGGGCTGGTTGGTAAACAACCCCCGGAAGGGGTGTAGGGTGGCCCACAGCTGGGACCGTTGGTCCTCCAAGAGCTGGTGGCCAACCTCCACATCCTCAATGGATCCGCCTGCCCTAACCTGGGCTAGCATATCCAAGAGGGTTTCCGCTTCTCCCTCCTCGGGCAGGTTGCACACGGGGAGCGCACATGCCTCCCGCTCATGATGTGCCTTCATCATGTTCACATGGAAGGGCTTTCGCCTTCCACGGGCGGGGTCCAGGGTGACCAGGTACGTCACAGGGTTGAGCTGCTGGTACACGAGGTATGGGCCTTCCCAGGCTGCCTGAAGCTTGTCCTGTGGTACGGGGACCAGTACCCACACCTCTTGACCCACTTGGTAGGTCCTCTCACAAGCGTTCTGGTCGTACCAACGCTTCTGATCGGCCTGGGCTTGAGCCATATTGTCGTGTACCAGTTGCGTCAAGGCCTGCATTTTGTCCCGGAAGCGCATGACATACTCGATAACCGACACTCCAGGGGTGGCCAAATCCCCTTCCCAAGCCTCTTTCACCAGAGCCAGGGGGCCCCGCACACGTCGCCCGTACAGGAGCTCAAACGGTGAGAATCCTGTTGAGGCCTGTGGAACCTCCCGGTAAGCAAATAACAGGTGTGGGAGATACCGCTCCCAGTCGCGCCCGTGGGAGTCGACCAACATCTTAAGCATCTGCTTTAAGGTGCCATTGAACCGCTCGCACAGGCCATTAGTCTGTGGATGGTACGGGCTGGCCACCAGATGTCGCACCTGGACTTGCTTACAGAGGGCCTCCATCAGCTGGGACATGAATTGGGTCCCCCGGTCAGTGAGCATTTCCTGGGGAAAACCCACTCGGGAGAAAATCTCCAGCAATGCGGTGGCCACCTTGTCAGCCCGAATGGACGACAAGGCCACTGCTTCTGGGTACCGGGTGGCATAGTCCACTACCGTCAGTATGAAGCGTTTCCCGGAGCTGCTGGGGATGGCCAGCGGGCCGACCAGATCCACAGCCACCCTCCTGAAAGGCTCATCGATGATTGGCAGAGATACTAGTGGGGCTTTGGGGCGTGGCCCCGCCTTCCCCACTCTCTGACAGGTTTCACACGAACGGCAGTAGGCAGCCACATCGGCCCCCATTTTTGGCCAGTAGAAATGCTGGTTTAACCTGGCCTTGGTCTTAGCGATCCCTAGGTGTCCGGCCATCGGAATCTCATGTGCGATCCGCAACAACTCCGTCCGGAACGGATAGGGTACCACCAACTGTCGGTCCCTGGGCCACGCCTCCGGTGAACCCTGCTGGACCGTGGCCCGGTACAGCCGTCCTTGGTCCCAGACCACTCGCTCCGGGTCCGAGTCCGAGGGAGGCTGTGCCGCCTGCTCCTTTAGAGCTTTCAGGCTGTCGTCAGCTTCTAACGCTGCCTGAAACCCCTGACTAGATGTGGCCAGAATCGACGAGACTGTCACATCTTCGGTCAGTACCCCGGGACCTGTGTCCTGGCCTCCACCTGACTCGGCTGCCACTTGGTCAGAAGGGGAAGAGCTATCGGACCTCCGGGAGGCCCCTTGGCTTCCAGCACTCCCACTGCGGGTGACAGCGGCCACAGCCGCTGCGACCGTGGGTCGTGCCTGCTCCTCCTCCGTTCCTGACCAAGTCGCCGGTTCAGGCAGACCTACCTGGCTTCCTGACACCCCGGTTGTGGGGGAACCCTGCACCGAGATCTTACCTGGGAGCACTTCCGCTCCTGGACCGGCCCCAATCTCACCTGCCTGTTCCCCCCCTGCAGCAACAGAACCCCGCTGTGAAATCTCTGGGGACCCCACATTTGCTGTGGTAGCCCCCACCCCACACACTGGTCCTCCCCCTGCAGCACCCTGCTCTCTGCTTATCCCTGCAGAGGGCAGCAGATCCCAGCTCACAGGCTGGTTACTTGTAGAGGCATTGTCACACCTTTCTCTGACCCCCTCCCCTGTCACAGCTGCAGCTGCGTGTGTGTCTATGGTGTCTGTGCAAGCAGAAATATCAGAGTTCACTCCCTCCTCCCTTACATCATTCATAGATAACACATTAACATTGTCCGGAGGCACGTCAGCACTGGCTGAAGGTTCAGCCTTTGGGGCGGGGCCAAACTGGGAGGTTATTTGCCCCAAATCTGTCCCAAGTAGCACGTTTGCAGGGATCCGATCAGTTACCCCCACCTCCCTCACCCCTCGCCCTGCGCCCCAGTCCACATAAATGTCAGCAACAGGCAGCGCCGGGTCAATGCCTCCAATCCCGGAGACAGCGAGGGTTTTTCCAGGGATCAAGTCTTGGGGGGACACCATCTCAGGCCGCACCAGAGTCACCTCCGAGGCGCTGTCTCGCAGTCCTATGGTCACAGACTGGCCGACGGTGACAGGTTGGAAGCTGTCCAGGGACCTACCACCACCCCCACCCACACAATACACCTTGGGCGGCCCTTGGGACGGGGACGGAGCCGGGGCCTTGGGACGCTGAGGGCACATGGCCTTGAAGTGTCCAGGTAGGTTGCACTGGTGGCACCGTCTTGGTTCTGCCACGGGCCTGGAGAGGGGAGTTGAGGGGGACACCCCCTGCAGTCTAGGGGCAGGTGGGGCAGTCGCAGAATTCATCTTACCCCCTCTCCAGGTGCTGCTGGTGGCTGCTCTCCTGGCTTCAGGAGCCCGGTTGTTGGTGTAGTCATCGGCAAGGGCAGCTGTAGCCGTGGACCCCTTTGGCTTCTGGTCTCGGATGAACTGGCGGAGATCCTCAGGGCAGTTCCACAAGAGTTGCTCCGTGATGAACAAGTCCAGGATCTCCGGTCCGGTGGAAAGCTGCAGGCCTTGGGTCCAGTGGTCGGCAGCTCGGGCAAGTGCCCGCCTGTGGTCGGCCCAGGAGTCCTTTGGTCCCTTCTGTAGGCTCCGGAACTTCTTGCGGTAGGACTCCGGGGTGAGGTTGTACTGTTGGATCAGGGCCCGCTTGATGGTGTCGTAGCCCTGATCCGCCTCAGCAGGCAAGTCCCCAAGGATATCCAGGGCCTTACCCCTTAAACGGGGGGTCAGGTATTTGGCCCACTGGTCCTTGTTCAGATGATGCTGCAAGCAAGTCCGTTCAAAAGCAGTCAAGAAAGAGTCCAAGTCTCCATCCTTCTCCAGCACTGGGAAGTCCTCAACACGGACCTTTGGAAGTTTGGTGTCTGGAAGGTCACGGGTGGCTGATGAGGGCCGGAGCTGAGCTAGCTGCAGCTGGTAGTTACGCTCTGCCTGGCGCTCTTCACGCGCTGCTTGCCGCTCACGCTCGGCCATGAGTTCCTTGTAGCCCTCCCGGTCTCCAGCCTGGCGTAGGGCCATAGCCATTTGAAGAAGGCTATCCGAGCCTCCCAGGCTCGGTGGAATGGCACGTGGTGATCTGCGGCCCGCTGCGGAGCCTGGTGATTCACTGTCCATGGCAGAGCGGAGGGCTGGCATCTGGCTCGTTGAGGACCCTTGGGCGAGCTGCTCCTCATCTTGTCCAGCAGTGCCCGGTTGTGCAATGTCCTCTGCAGAGCTGTTTTCTGGCGTCGAGCTCCTGGAGGACTCGTGGGCAACCTCCTCATTACTGTCCACAGCACCGTCCTCCCTCTCTTCGGCTCCTGCTTTAGCATTGGCCAGTTGCATAGCTCTGCTCCTGGTGCCATCAGCCATTCTTGCAGACCTTTGGTCACTGACACAGAACTGACACCTGATGCCTCCACACACCTTACAGTATCTGCACTCTGACACTCTAGTGTTGAGCTAGTCTGAAGACCCCAGCAGCCACAGCTGCTGCAGGCAGTCTTTAGTGTCTGGGAGTATGGGTCTCACACTCACACACACTATTATCTCGATCCCACCGCTTGCCCCCAATATGTCACAAACCACCGGGGGGGGTCACTCAGAAATCCCCCGCGCTGGCTACCAGTACGTCACAATCGGGGGGTAACAAGTGGGGGTCACCCCTCCTTTATACCTCCCGACCGACAGACAGAGCACGTGACGCGCTCTCTAGCGCCCCTCTTATAGTCAGGCCAATTATGGAATTGCCCGACAATAAGCAAGGAGGCCGCTATACTACTTATGCCGATTATTGAAGGGTCCCCGGTGAGAGTAAGGTATATATTCCCCCGACCTCCGCGGGCGGGATATATAAAATCTCCCCGAATCTCACTGGCCTCCCCACAATAATCCTTGGCACAATTCGCTGCCACCAACCGATTTACGGTAACTATTAGCCGAACACACAGACGTGGGATTCAAGATCGAGATAACAGAACAGCCCAAGATTAATTATATAATTTAATCGCCTAAAGCACACTAGAAACTACAATATATACAATAGGGAATCTACAGAATATACATATGTCAGAGTACAGTTACAGATAAAGCATGGGTTACAAACAGGTATACAATTACATCAGTTACCTTGTGTGTCTGGCCACAGGGGGGCGCTGTAGACCAGGTTTCTAGGATTCTTCCTCACAGGTCTTTCCCAACCAGGCCCCCGAGCAGAAGAACCCTGGAAAATGGCCGAAGTAGGGTTATCAACCTGGGCAAATCCAGGTCTCCTCCTACCTTCGTGACCTCACAGGGAGCACTGCTCCACCCCTGGCTTGAGTTATGGACAATATCCCAACATGGAATATGGGCCATAACTTTGCCTGGGAGCGTCGTAGGCGGACGCCAATGCTCTCATTGTGACAGTTATGAATTTAGCTACAGAACGAGGGGACTCATGACCTGTCTGCCAGTTCCCCATTGGCTGATATCACGCCTGGGGCATTTCCCAATGTCCTGCTCCCCTAAAAAGGGTGTGCCGGCATCGTCCGCATGCAGAGACACCATTTTTATGGTTGCCATATTTATCGGAAATATGGCTTGCGAGATATGAACCATTTTTTACTGGAGTCGTTCTGTCTGGCTATTTCCATAGCCTTGCTAATGAGATACAGCTCTTGTTACAGGGTGACGGCAGGGAGTCATCCTGTGTCCTTTGTCCTAAAGCCACCTAATTTCCATATCACAGGACATGGCCATGGATTTGTTGCTAAACCAGTTGTGTGGGGGAAAGGGGGGTTGACACCAGGAGAGGGCTTCCTGACATACTTGAATATCATGATTTATCGTCATATCTCCGGATTTACCTCACACCCGGCTTCTGCGGCCTAGTGTCGTTTATTCCCGCCCACAGGCCTGCCAGTCAGGGAAGGGGCGGGACGCTGCACGGATCGTCAGCGGAGGACTGGAGCATACATTAGTATCCTCCTCCCTCCTCACTCAGTACAGTGGGGCACTGGATTCCCGCACTTTTCTTGGGCACGCCCACGATCTCCTTCCTCCCCACAGAACGCCGGCAGCCATTCCTGTCAGCGATTCAGACGCTGGAGATGAGAGACAACACACTGAGTACCGAAGTGTATATATATATATAGGCTTATAGGCTATACATTGCACTGTACGGTCGCTCTTTTGATTTTTGGCTATATTCCCTCCTGGTTGTTCTCAGAGGAGACAACATGTCATCTGTAAAAAGCAACGGTGCCAAAGCACAGGCGTACTTTGCAACCTGTACCTCATGTACAGCTGTACTACCGGCAGGTTCCACTGGCCCTCATTGTGTGCAATGCTCGGCCCTGTGGCACTTACTCAGCCGGAGCCTCTGCGACTGGTGGCCCAGATGGATCCACCTGCTACCACTGTCCAGGTGACAGGGACGGAGTTTGCAGCCTTTGCTGACAGACTGTCTGAGACTATGGATAAATGGTCTGCTAAAATACTGGAAGCATTGCAGTCCAGACCGGTGATTCAGGCCCCGGGCTCTATCCAATCCTGGACCCCTGGTCCTCCACAGTTGGAACAGCAAAGTGCCCCTGGGGTATCCCATAGGTCCCAGGGTGAGGTCTCTGACACGGACCGCAGTCCCAGGCCGACCAACACTGTTCAGGGTCCCAGCAGGGGGACTCTCTGGAGGATGAAGCGGAGGTTTCAGATCAGGATTCTGATCCTGAAGCCGCTCTCAACCTACATACCCCTGAAGGTGACGCAGTAGTGAATGACCTTATAGCGACCATCAATCAGGTGTTGGATATTTCTCCCCCAGCTCCTCCAATTGAGGAGTCAGCTTCACAGGAGAAATTCCGTTTCAGGTTCCAGCGTACATTAAATATGTTTCTGGATCACTCTGGCTTCAGAGAGGCACTCCAGAAAAACCGAGACTGTCCAGACAAGCGTTTTTCCAAGCGTCTTAAGGACACACGTTATCCCTTCCCCCCCGAGGTTGTCAAGGGCTGGACTCAGTGTCCTAAGGTGGATCCTCCAATCTCCAGACTGGCGGCTAGATCCATAGTTGCAGTGGAAGATGGGGCTTCTCTCAAAGAGGCCACTGACAGACAGATGGAACTATGGTTGAAATCCATCTATGAAGCTATAGGCGCGTCCTTGCCCCAGCATTCGCTGCCGTATGGGCACTCCAAGCTATCTCAGCTTGTCAGGCGCAGATTATGCAATAACACGTACATCTGCCCCGCAAGTGGTGTCCTTAACCAATCAGGCGTCGGCGTTTGCGTCCTACGCCATTAATGCTATCCTGGACTCTGCGAGCCGTACGGCGGTGGCATCTGCCAACTCGGTGCTACTCCGCAGGGCCATGTGGCTACGTGAATGGAAGGCAGACTCTGCTTCCAAAAAGTTCTTAACCGGTTTGCCATTGGCTGGCGACCGCTTGTTTGGTGAGCGATTGGATGAAATCATTAAACAATCCAAGGGAAGGATTTATCCTTACCCCAGTCCAAACCAAACAGACCTTAACCACGGAAGGTACAATCGAGGTTTCGGTCCTTTCGGACCGCGGGCAGATCTCAATTTTCCTCGTCCAAAAGGCCTTAGAAAGATCAGAGGAACTCCGATGCATGGCGGTCTAAGTCACCAAAGCGGCCTCCTCATGACTTTCGGCCTCCTCAAACCGCATCCTCGGTCGGTGGCAGGCTCTCCCGCTTTGCGACGCCTTGCTGCCACAAGTAAAAGACCGATGGGTGAGAGACATTCTATCTCACGGTTACAGGATAGAGTTCAACTCTCGTCCTCCGACTCGTTTCTTCAGAACATCTCCACCCCCCGACAGAGCCGAGGCTCTTATGCAGGCGGTGGGCACCCTGAAGGAGGAGGGAGTGGTGATCCCGGTTCCTCTTCAGCAACGGGGTCACGATTTTTACTCCAACTTGTTCGTGGTGCCAAAAAAGGATGGATCCTTCCGTCCCGTTCTGGACCTAAAGCTGCTCAACAAGCATGTGAAAACCAGGCGGTTCCGGATGGAATCACTCCGCTCCGTCATCGCTTCAATGTCACAAGGAGATTTCCTGGCATCAATAGACATCAAAGATGCTTATCTCCACGTACCGATTGCGCCAGACCATCAGCGCTTCCTGCGCTTCGCCATAGGGGACGAACACCTTCAGTTTCGTGGCACTACCTTTTGGCCTGGCAACAGCCCCACGGGTCTTCACCAAGGTCATGGCAACAGTGGTGGCAATCCTACACTCTCGGGGACACTCGGTGATCCCTTACTTAGACGATCTACTTGTCAAGGCACCCTCTCAAGGGGCATGCCAACACAGCCTGAACATTGCTCTGGAAACTCTCCAGAGTTTCGGGTGGATCATCAATTTTCCAAGGTCAAATCTGACACCGGCCCTATCACTGACATATCTTGGCATGGAGTTTCATACTCTCTCAGCGATAGTGAAGCTTCCGCTGAACAAACAGCGTTCACTACAGACAGGGGTGCAATCTCTCCTTCTTGGTCAGTCACACCCCCTGAGGCGCCTCATGCACTTTCTAGGGAAGATGGTGGCAGCAATGGAGGCAGTTCCTTTTGCGCAGTTCCGTCTGCGCCCACTTCAATGGGACATTCTCCGCAAATGGGACAGGAAATCGACGTCCCTCGACAGGAACGTCTCCCTTTCTCGGGCAGCCAAAGCTTCCCTTCAGTGGTGGTTTTTTCCCACTTCTCTGTAGAAGGGGAAATCCTTCCTGCCCCCATCCTGGGCTGTGGTCACGATCAACCACCAAGGCGGGACACGCAGTCGGCAAGCCTTCCAGGAAGTTAGGCGGATTCTGCTGTGGGTGGAAGCCACAGCCTCCACCATATCCGCAGTCCAAATCCCGGGCGTAGAAGACTGGGAAGCGGACTTTCTCAGTCGCCAGGGCATGGACGCAGGGGAATGGTCCCTTCACCCGGACGGGTTTCAGGAGATCTGTTGCCGCTGGGGCATGCCGGATGTCGACCTAATGGCGTCCCGGCACAACAACAAGGTCCCGACGTTCATGGCACGGTCTCAAGATCACAGAGCTCTGGCGGCAGGCGCCTTAGTTCGGGATTGGTCGCAGTTTCAACTCTCTTATGTGTTTCCTCCTCTGGCACTGTTGCCCAGAGTGTTACGCAAGATCAGGGCCGACTGCCGCCGCGCCATCCTCGTCGCTCCAGACTGCCGAGGACGTCGTGGTACCCGGATCTGTGGCATCTCATGGTCGACCAACCGTGGGCATTACCAGACCGACCAGACTTGCTGTCTCAAGGGCCGTTTTTTCCATCTGAATTCTGCGGCCCTGAACCTGACTGTGTGGCCATTGAGTCCTGGATCCTAGAAAATGGTTTGTCACTAGGCTCCCTTAAGGGACAAGTCTCTGCGCTCTCTGTCTTTTTTTCAGAAGCGCCTAGCCAGACTTCCACAGGTACGCACGTTCCTGCAGGGGGTTTGTCACATCGTACCTCCTTACAAGCGTCCGTTAGAACCCTGGGTTCTGAACAGGGTGCTGATGGTTCTTCAGAAACCACCGTTCGAGCCAATGAGGGATATCTCTCTCTCACGCCTTTCGCAGAAGGTGGTTTTCCTAGTAGCAGTCACTTCGCTTCGGAGAGTGTCTGAGCTAGCAGCGCTGTCATGCAAAGCCCCTTCCTGGTGTTTCACCAGGACAAGGTGGTTCTGCGTCCGGTTCCGGACTTTCTCCCTAAGGTGGTATCCCCCTTTTCATCTCAATCAGGATATCTCCTTACCCTCTTTTTGTCCTCATCCGGTTCACCAATGTGAAAAGGATTTGCACTTGTTAGATCTGGTGAGAGCACTCAGATTCTACATTTCTCGTACGGCGCCCCTGCGCCGCTCGGATGCACTCTTTGTCCTTGTCGCTGGCCAGCGTAAAGGGACACAAGCTTCCAAGTCAACCCTGGCTCGGTGGATCAGGGAACCAATTCTCGAGGCTTTCGTTCCTCCGGGCTTCCGGTTCCCTCAGGGCTGAAGGCCCATTCTACCAGGGCCGTGGGAGCGTCCTGGGCTTTGCGGCACCAGGCTACGGCTCAGCAGGTGTGTCAGGCGGCTACCTGGTCGAGCCTGCACACTTTCACGAAACACTATCAGGTGCATACCTATGCTTCGGCAGATGCCAGCCTAGGTAGGCGAGTCCTTCAGGGGGCGGTTGCCCACCTGTAGGACGGAGCCGGTTGCGGCTCTATTATGAGGTATTATTTACCCACCCAGGGACTGCTTTTGGACGTCCCAATTGTCTGGGTCTCCCAATGGAGCGACAAAGAAGAAGGGAATTTTGTTTACTTACCGTAAATTCCTTTTCTTCTAGCTCCAATTGGGAGACCCAGCACCCGCCCCTGTTTTTTGTGTACACATGTTGTTCATGTTGAATGGTTTCAGTTCTCCGATATTCCTTCGGATTGAATTTACTTTAAACCAATTATAATTTTTTCCTCCTTCTTGCTTTTGCACCAAAACTGAGGAGCCCGTGAGCACGGGGGGTGTATAGGCAGAAGGGGAGGGGCGTTACACTTTTAGTGTAATACTTTGTGTGGCCTCCGGAGGCATAGCTATACACCCAATTGTCTGGGTCTCCCAATTGGAGCTAGAAGAAAAGGAATTTACGGTAAGTAAACAAAATTCCCTTCTTTGTACTAACCACGGGTCAGCGCAAGGGTCTCTCGGCTTCTAAACCGACCCTAGCTCGTTGGATTAGGTCGGCCATATCCGATGCCTACCAATGTTCTCAGGTGCCCCCACCGCCAGGGATTAAGGCGCACTCGACCAGAGCTGTCGGTGCCTCCTGGGCTTTCAGGCACCAGGCTACGGCTCAGCAGGTTTGTCAGGCTGCCACTTGGTCTAGTCTGCACACCTTTTCGAAGCACTACCAAGTGCATGCTCATGCTTCGGCAGATGCGAGCTTGGGCAGACGCATCCTTCAGGCGGCTGTCGCCCATTTGTGAAGTTAGGTTTTACCTACTTCTCAGTTCTGTTTATTTCCCACCCATGGACTGCTTTGAGACGTCCCATGGTCTGGGTCTCCCATAAGGAACGATAAAGAAAAAGAGAATTTTGTTACTTACCGTAAATTCTTTTTCTTATAGTTCCGACATGGGAGACCCAGCACCCTCCCTGTTGCCTGTTGGCAGTTCTTGTTCCGTGTGTTTTTCACCGGCTGTTGTTGTAGACAGAGGTTCCGGTTATTCCGGGTTTTACTCTATCTCTACTTATGGGTGGCTATTCTCCTTCAGCTTTTGCACTAAACTGGTTAGAATTGTCATCCAGGGGGTGTATATGCTCGGAGGGAGGAGCTACACTTTTAGTGTAGTACTTTGTGTGTCCTCCGGAGGCAGAAGCTATACACCCCATGGTCTGGGTCTCCCATGTCGGAACTATAAGAAAAAGAATTTACGGTAAGTAACAAAATTCTCTTTTTTTTTTTGCTCAAGTTCCCTGCTACCTTCCTCGGGAACATGTTCCGCAAGAGAGAGAGGGTTTTCTGTACCCCTAAGTCTAGGATCTACCATTCTTCGATATATTCCTGCATGAGAGGGAGCCGCCTTTTTTAGCATTCTGTCTCTCTTCTCCGAAGCCTAAGGTCTCTCCATGTATACCGTTCGGATTCTTTTCTCAGCCTTTCAGCTGTTCTTTTTACCTATCAACTAGTTTTCTAACAATTCTCCTTTCAGGGTATTCGGAGGACCCGTTTCCTTATTTTTTTCCCTGGCACTTCTGTCCTAGACGGAAAGGGTTTTTGTCAGTGTCTCGTGCCAGATGCCATTCCGGAACTCTCGTCCCTGACTCTTCCTTTTTCGGGTCCTTCTCTTCCCACCCTTGGGGACTGCTTTAGGACGTCCTATGGTTTCCTGTGTCCCCCAATGAAGTGATAGAGAAAAGTAGATTTTGGGTCCTCTCCGTAAAATCTCTTTCTCGGAGCCTTCATTGGGGGACACAGCACCCGCCCATTTTTCTTAAATCTTTCAGTTGGATGTGCCTGTCCTTGGTTTAGTCGCTTCTCCTACTGCTCTTATACTAACTGATCACCTCCGCTCTGGTCAGTGGGTGTATACTACTTGGGAGGAGCCAACCTTTTTTATTAGCAAAGTGTCAGCCTCTTAGAGCCAGAAGAATACACCCATGGTTTCCGTTGTCCCCCAATGAAGGCTCCGAGAGAGATTTTACGGTGAGTACCCAAAACCTACTTTTTCAATTTCTACTCTGAAAACTCAGCAAAAAGACTCCATTTCCACATAGCCTCGCTGTCTACCAGAAACGCTTAAATTCTTTTCCTTTAACTTTCAGGCCATAGAACAGATAGAGGATTTGACGGACACTGCTGATACTCTTACTAAAAAAAAGACTTTGTTGTCCCAGACTCAAACTCAGTTGATCAAGAAAGTGTCAAATCTGTCAGGTTGGTAAATATTCTACAAATAGTTTTAATCCCTTCCACAGTCTGTTTTCATGTTTGTATTTTTTTTTTTTGTATTTAGTTTTCTCCTCCTCTTCTGTCAGGAGTGCGGTGCCGCATCATGATGTTACCTCTGAGGAATCGGGGGTCAGGTGGTCTCATTGTTTAAGTAGACCCTCTGAAGAGCTCCCTTGACTGTTCTTTTCTATGCTGAAGGGGTTAAGGACACCTTCACTGCTGGCTGAGAATTCTCTTAGCCCTTATTTCGGCTGCAGCTTAGGATTACCTCCCCATTCTCCTATATTTAACCTCCCTGGGCTTCACTCCATGCCGGATATAGAATTTCTATTCTGACCAAGGTGGAAGAGTTTGTTTTTGTAAGCAGAGGTTTAATTCTTTTAGCATCACCTAGCTACCATCTGGAGAAGATCTTGGAGCCCTTGTACATCTGTTGCCTTCCCTAAGTTCACTATGTGTTTCCTTGCTCTTATGTTCTTTCACTCCCTTGGGGGGGGGGGAGTGGGGGACACCTAGGTGAGTCGTATCCAGAAGCTTAGCAAGGCACGAACCTTAGGCTCCTTTCACAGTGCGTTTTGCCTTGCGTCCAGAGGTCCCGTCGGGGCATCCGTCCGAACCGCCCCTTCCCCACCCCGCAAAGCGTGTTCCGGACGCATGCGCCGGCAGGGCCATTCACTGTAATTGAGCACACTGTTAGCGTGTGCTCTGTTTTGTGCCATTTTTGCACATATACACATTTTTGCACAGATACATTTTCTGCAGACAGACACCAGAATGTAGTCCGCTACGTTCGGGTGTCCGTCTGCAGAAAACGTATATGTGCAAAAATCGCACAAAACAGAGCACACGCTAACGTAGTGTGCTCAATTACAGTGAATGGCCCTGCCGGCGCATGCGTCCGGAACACGCTTTGCGGGGTGGGGGAGGGGCGGTTCCGACAGATCCCCTGACAGGACCTGTGGACGTAAGGCAAAACGCAATGTGAAAGGAACCTTAGGCATCTCCACCTTCAGGGGTGATCTTGGGAATGGGGGTTACTCTAGGGATCCGTAGCTTCAGGAGCACACTATCCTAGCCTTCTAACAGTCACTTGTGTGACATCTTCCCAAAGAGCTCATTTGTTTTAACTTTTCTAATAATAATAATTTTTATTCATATAGTGCCAACATAGTCCGAGGCGCTTTACAATTCAGAGAGAACATGTACAGACAATATGAGACAATATAAAATCACAATATTCGGATACCAAGAGGAGTGAGGGCCCTGCTCGTAAGCTTACAGTCTGAGGGAATAGAGGAGGCACAAAAGGTGAATGGGGGGAGAAAAGCTTGTCATATGGTCCAGCCATAAATTTAATAGGGGATTCACAACCAACTGTGTGGATCGGTCGCCAGCCAGAATTTATACATGCAAAGTGTAAAAAAAAGTTCATGAAGAGGAAGGAATCAGACGGACAAGGGGACAAAAATTGGAAGTAAATTTTATGAAGGGCATAATAGGACTAGATTAGATCAGGGCAGTGAGGTGATAGGTTAGTCTAAAGAAATGCGTTTTTAGGGCCCACTTAAAGGTGTGGATGTTGGGAATTAATCGGATTTCTCTTGGTAGTGTGTTCCCGAGCATAGGCACGGCTCCTGAGAAATCTTGAAGACTGGAGTGGGAGGTTCAAATTATTGAGGATGTCCGTCTTAGGTCATTAGCAGAATAGAACGGAGGGCACGGGTGGGGTGATAGACAGAAATGAGGGAGGAGATGTAGAGCAGTGGAAAACTGTGGAGATCTTTGTGGGTGAGAGTGCTAAGTTTATATTGGACTGTGTAACAGATGGGCAACCAGTACAATGACTGGCACAGAGCAGAGGCATCGGTGAAGCGGTTGGAGAGGAAAATGATCCTGGCTGTGGCATTTAGAATGGATTGGAGAGGGGAGAGAGTTTAGTAACAGAGTGACAAATTAGTAAAGAATTACAATAATCCAGGCGAGAATAAATAAGAATGACAGGAAGAGCTATTGAAGAGTAAACGGTAAGAAAAGGTCGAATTCTAGAGATTTTGAGGTAGAGATGACATGAGCGAGCGAGTGAATGATTGCCTCACATTATAAACTTGTGAGGGATTTTTTTCTTTGTTTCTGAACGAATTGTAATTTTGAATGACGCCATTCATTTTACCATACTGGAAAACTGGAACAAAAAATTCCACGTTTTGGTCAAATTGTAGATTATTCTTACCTCTTTCTGTGCTTTTCCTTCTGAGTCTACTGAGTGATCCTAATACAAGTTTGATGTGTTCAGAACTGTGCGTGACTACCTTTTGATGACTACCTCTTTCAGACATTCATACTGTCTTTGTCACCCTGGAGAGCCTTTGTAGGGGTCTCCCTACCACTTGAATTCACTCGGATTTCCTCTGCCATTCTGGAACCGTTCTGGGCCAAGGACGTGCACCCCCACTTGGGGTTATGGCTTAGTCCACCTGTGCAATGGCCGTTCATCATTAGTCCTCAATTTGTGCAACTCTGAAAGGTTGCTACCAAGTTCTGTACATATTTTCTCAAAATTATACAGAGTTCACACTTGTTTTGGCAGATGCGAGTCTGGGTAGAAAGTTGCTGCAAGCGGCAGTAGCTTGGGCTCTAACTTGATGCAGCAAGCAGTGGGCAGGGAGAGAGGGGGGAAAAAAAAGAGAATCTCCATTCCATAAAGTTACAACCAGTTGCTAAGATATGGAATCTTTTTTTCCCCTTTGGGAGTGGGACAGACTTCTGTACCCCTCCACCATGATCCTGAGAATGAAGAGGCCATGGTATGTAGTTTTATGTGTACAGGTAATCTTTGGTGTAGTAATGTAAAGGTAGAGATTTTGGGTAAAGATAGCTAATGGTATCTTCGTTTGGAATATTTAGAGGCCGGTGCCGTATTAGCTGTATATCAGTGCCGATATTAATGAATCAGACAATGACCACACAGACATGTTCTCTCATTGAGCTAGCGTCACCAACTGAACTCGTATAATCTATAACCAAGATTTTAGTACATTTCAACCTTCAGACATATAAAAAGTATCAATCTGTTTTCTCTCACAGATCGAAACTGCATAGGGAGGGTTGGGGAGTGTAGGTACACACATTTCATCCCATAGATGGCACATTCCTTCTTTGTGTGGAACTACTGATAAGCACAAATACTTTCTTTGTTCATTGTTCGTACATCTGTTCACTTATCCTTGGTAATTCATGACTATAAAGCTTAGAATTATATTATGGGTCTATTCGATGGCTACATAGACAGACAGATAATTATGCTACTACATCTATATTTTGATTATTTACATACACAGATTTCTTTTTCGCTCCTAATTGGGAGACCCAGACAGTGGGTGTATAGCTACTGCCTCTGGAGGCCGCACAAAGAACTACACTTAAAAGTGTAAGGCCCCTCCCCTTCTGGCTATACACCCTCCCGTAGGAGTACGGATTCCTCAGTTTTAGCTTTGTGCGCAGGAGGTCAGACACGCACGCATAGCTCCATTGTTTTTAGTCAGCAGCAGCTGCTGACTATGTCGGATGGAAGAAAAGAGGGCCCATACAGGGCTCCCAGCATGCTCCCTTCTCACCCCACTGTATGTCGGAGGTGTTTGTAAGGTTGAGGTACCCATTGCGGGTACGGCGGCAGGAGCCCACATGCTGATTCCTTCCCCATCCCTTTTTACAGGGCTCTGGGTGAAGTGGGATTACTGGTCTCCAGGCACTGAGACCGTGCTCCATCTACAGCCCCTGGAGAAGATGCTGGATGGAGCGGAGTACATCAGGGACATGGCCCTGCTTCCTCAAGGTACTCTGTGTCCCCGTGCATTTGGCGCTCACACCGCAGCATGCTGGGTGTTGTAGTGCGCCGGGGGACATCAGCGCTACGGCGCTTGTGCCATGGCCTCATTCAGCTTCGCTGAAGCAGGCACACTTCTGGGAATCGGTCGCGCCGGCCGCTGGGACTGCGGCGCGGCTGGCACTTGTGGTGCGCCGGGGACTTCAGCGCGGCCCGCGCTTTTACGGCGGCCGCGCTGATAACTCGAGTCCCCGGCTTTTGCGGCCTGCTTCCGTTCGTTCCCGCCCCCAGACCTGCCAGTCAGGAGAGGGGCGGGACGCTGGCCAGTGCATCAGCGCCGAGGGCTGGAGTCGTTTTTACATACTCCAGCCCTCACAATCGGCACAGAGGGGACACTGTTTCCCGCACTTTTGTTTGGAAACTCCCACGGACCGCCCCTCTCCACAGACGCCGGCAGCCATTCCTGCTGACACGCTGAGCTGCAGAGGGGAGCCGGGGAGACCCAGACAAGGAATTCTGCGCCTCTTACCCGCTATTCAGCGGGCGGTAAGCAGCCCTCAGGGCTCACTCCCTCTTGTGCCAGTAGTATTCTTAGTATTTTGTTTCTACAAATACTTGGTATTACATAGCGCTGGTCGCCCTTTGGCTATAGACTCTCTCACATTGCAGAGAGCCAGCAGCATGTCGTCCGTAAAACGCAAGGGTGCCAAGGCACAGACATTATATGCTTCCTGCACCGCATGTGGGACTTTTCTACCGGCAGGCTCCACGGACCCCCATTGTGTGCAGTGCTCGGCCCCTGCGGCGCTTGCACAGTCGGGACCTCTGCTGGACGTGACCCAGGGTGTACCACCTGTGAATGCTGTCCAAGTGACAGGAACTGAGTTTGCAGCTTTTGCTGACAGAATGTCTCTCACTATGTCACAAATTCTTGACACATTGCGAGCTAGGCCTGTACTTCAGGCCACGGACACTGTGCAATCATTGCCCCCTGGTCCCCCTCAGCTGAATTACCTCCAAGCTCCGGGACGGGCATATACACCTCAGGGTGAAGACTCTGACTCAGACGATGGCCCCGGGCAGCCTAAGCGGGCTCGCTATGACGGGCCTTCACATTCATCTCAATGGTCAGGATCCCAGCGAGATGAATCTATGGGTGATGAGGCGGACGTAACTGATCAGGATTCTGATCCTGGGACCGCTCTCAATCTAGATACACCAGATGGTGACGCCATAGTTAATGATCTTATATTTAACATCAATAAGATGTTAAATATTTCCCCGCCAGCTCCTCTTGTAGAGGAGTCAGCTTCGCAGCACGAGAGAATCCATTTCAGATACCCTAAGCGTACATTAAGCACTTTTCTGGACCACGCTGACTTTAGAGACGCAATCCAGAAACCCCACGCTTATCCTGAAAGGCGTTTTCCTAAACGGCTTAAAGATACACGCTATCCTTTTCCCCCTGAGGTGGTCAAGGGTTGGACCCAGTGTCCAAAAGTGGATCCTCCAATTTCCAGGCTTGCAGCTAGATCCTTGGTTGCAGTTGAAGATGGAGCGGCACTTAAAGATGCCACTGACAGGCAGATGGAGCTCTGGCTGAAATCCATCTATGAAGCGATTGGAGCGTCATTAGCGCCTTCTTTTGCGGCCGTATGGGCACTCCAAGCTATCTCAGCCGGGCTTGCGCGAGTCGACTCAGTCACACGTGCATTTGCCCCGCAGGTAGCACCATTGACCTCGCAAATGGCGGCATTCGCGTCGTACGCGATTAATGCTGTTCTTGACGCTACAAGCCGCACGGCAGTGGCGTCAGCCAACTCCGTTGTTTTGCGTAGGGCCCTGTGGTTGAGACATTGGAAAGCAGATTCTCATTCCAAGAAGTGCTTAACCAATTTGCCTTTTTCTCGTGACCGATTGTTTGGAGAGCGTTTGGATGAAATCATCAAACACTCCAAGGGTAAGGACTCATCCTTACCGCAACACAGACAAAACAAACCCCAACAGAGGAAGGGTCAGTCTGGTTATCGGTCCTTTCGAGGACCGGGCAGGTCCCAATTCGCCTCGTCAAAAAAGACTCAAAAAGACCAGAGACGCTCAGATTCTTGGAGGTCTCAGTCACGCCCAAAAAGGACAGCCGGAGGAACCGTTGCCAAGACGGCGTCCTCCTGACTTGCGGTCTCCGATTCCCACACCCGCGGTCGGTGGGAGGCTTTCCCACTTTGGCGACATTTGGCTGTCACGCGTCAAAGACCGTTGGGTGAGGGATATTCTGTCTCACGGGTACAGGATAGAGTTCAGTTCTCGTCCGCCAACTCGTTTCTTCAGAACTTCTCCACCACCAGACCGAGCCGATGCTCTGTTGCAGGCGGTGGCCGCTCTAAAGGCGGAAGGAGTGGTGACCTCCGTCCCTCTTCAGGAACAAGGTCACGGTTTTTACTCCAATCTGTTTGTGGTCCCAAAAAAGGACGGATCGTATCGACCCGTCCTGGATCTAAAGTTGCTCAACAGACACGTAAAAGTCAGGAGGTTCCGGATGGAATCCCTACGCTCCGTCATAGCCTCAATGTCTCAAGGAGATTTTCTAGCATCAATAGATATCAAAGATGCGTATCTCCACGTGCCGATTGCACCAGAGCATCAGCGTTTCCTACGCTTCGTCATACACGACGAACACCTGCAGTTCGTAGCGTTACCTTTCGGTCTGGCAACAGCCCCCCGGGTCTTCACCAAAGTCATGGCAGCAGTAGTAGCTGTTCTGCACTCGCAGGGTCACTCGGTCATCCCGTATCTAGACGACCTGCTTATAAAGGCACCCTCTCAAGAGGCATGCCAACACAGTCTGAAGGTGGCACTAGACACTCTCCAGAGTTTCGGGTGGATTATCAACTTTCCAAAGTCTCATCTAACCCCGACCCAATCTCTGACTTATCTTGGCATGGAGTTTCATACTCTCTCAGCGATAGTGAGGCTTCCACTGGACAAGCAGTGCTCGCTACGGACTGGAGTGCAATCTCTCCTTCAGAGCCAGTCGCACTCACTGAGGCGCCTCATGCATTTCCTAGGAAAGATGGTAGCAGCAATGGAGGCAGTCCCGTTCGCGCAGTTTCATCTGCGCCCTCTACAATGGGACATTCTACGCCAATGGGATGGGAAATCGACGTCCCTCGACAGGACTGTCTCCCTCTCTCAGACTGCCAAGGACTCTCTGCGTTGGTGGCTTCTCCCCACCTCATTGTCACAGGGAAAGTCGTTCCTTCCCCCGTCCTGGGCAGTGGTCACGACGGATGCGAGCCTATCAGGGTGGGGAGCGGTGTTTCTCCACCACAGGGCTCAGGGGACGTGGACTCAGGAAGAGTCCACCCTGCAGATCAATGTTCTGGAAATCAGAGCAATCTATCTTGCCCTGCGAGCCTTCCAACAATGGCTGGAAGGCAAGCAGATTCGGATTCAGTCGGACAATTCCACGGCGGTGGCGTACATCAACCACCAAGGGGGAACACGCAGTCGCCAAGCTTTTCAAGAAGTCCAGCGGATTTTGACGTGGGTGGAAAGCAGAGCGTCCACCATATCCGCAGTTCACATCCCAGGCGTGGAAAACTGGGAAGCAGACTTTCTCAGTCGCCAGGGCATGGACGCAGGAGAATGGTCCCTTCACCCGGACGTGTTTCAGCAGATCTGTTGCCGCTGGGGGACGCCGGACGTCGATCTGATGGCGTCACGGCACAACAACAAGGTCCCAGTTTTCATGGCACGGTCTCACGATCACCGAGCGCTGGCGGCAGACGCCTTGGTTCAGGATTGGTCGCAATTCCGACTCCCCTATGTGTTCCCACCTCTAGCATTGTTACCCAGAGTTCTCCGGAAAATCAAGTCCGACTGCCATCGAGCCATTCTCGTCGCTCCAGATTGGCCAAGAAGGTCGTGGTACCCGGATCTGTGGCATCTCACGGTAGGCCAACCGTGGACACTACCAAACCGTCCAGATTTGCTGTCTCAAGGGCCGTTTTTCCATCTGAATTCTGCGGCCCTGAACCTGACTGTGTGGCCATTGAGTCCTGGATCCTAGCGGCCTCAGGTTTATCTCATGAAGTTGTTGCCACAATGAGACAGGCTAGAAAACCATCCTCAGCTAAGATCTATCACAGGACGTGGAAGATATTCTTAGCGTGGTGCTTGGCTCAAGGGTTTTCTCCCTGGCCATTTGCATTGCCAATTTTTCTTTCCTTCCTGCAGTCTGGGTTGGAAAAAGGTTTGTCGCTTAGCTCGCTTAAGGGTCAAGTCTCCGCGCTATCCGTATTCTTTCAGAAGCGCTTGGCACGGCTTTCTAAAGTACGCACGTTTCTCCAAGGAGTTTGTCATATCGTTCCTCCTTACAGACGGCCATTGGAACCCTGGGATCTGAACAAGGTTCTCATTGCTCTCCAGAAGCCGCCTTTCAAGTTCCCCTTTCTCGGCTTTCACAAAAGGTAGTTTTTCTTGTGGCGGTCACGTCTCTTCGAAGAGTGTCCGAGCTAGCGGCGTTATCTTGCAAATCTCCCTTCCTGGTGTTTCACCAAGACAAGGTAGTACTGCGTCCAATTCCAGAGTTTTCTCCCAAGGTGGTTTCTTCCTTTCATCTCAATCAGGATATCACTTTGCCATCTTTGTGTCCGCATCCAGTTCACCAATTTGAAAAGGGTTTACATCTGTTGGACCTGGTGAGAGCACTCAGGATTTACATTTCTCGCACGGCGTCTCTACGCCGTTCTGATGCGCTCTTTGTCCTAGTCGCTGGTCAGCATAAGGGATCGCAAGCTTCCAAATCCACCCTGGCGCGGTGGATCAAGGAACCAATTCTTCACACATACCGTTCTGCTGGGCTTCCGATTCCATCTGGACTGAAGGCCCATTCTACCAGAGCCGTGGGTGCGTCCTGGGCATTGCGGCATCAGGCTACGGCTCAGCAAGTGTGCCAGGCGGCTACCTGGTCGAGTCTGCACACGTTTACCAAACACTATCAAGTGCATACCTACGCTTCGGCAGATGCCAGCCTAGGTAGACAGGTCCTTCAGGCGGCGGTGGCCCACCTGTAGGAAGAGGCTGTCTGACAGCCCGTTCATGTGGTATCTTTTTACCCACCCAGGGACTGCTTTTGGACGTCCCAATTGTCTGGGTCTCCCAATTAGGAGCGAAAAAGAAGAAGGGAATTTTGTTTACTTACCGTAAATTCCTTTTCTTCTAGCTCCAATTGGGAGACCCAGCACCCGCCCTATTTGTTCTTAGGGTTTCGTTTTTCGGGTGCACATGTTGTTCATGTTGTTTCTTAAGTTCTCCGATCTTGTTATCGGATTGAATTTGTTTTTGAAACTGTTATTGGCTTTCCTCCTTCTTGCTTTGGTACTAAAACTGAGGAATCCGTACTCCTACGGGAGGGTGTATAGCCAGAAGGGGAGGGGCCTTACACTTTTAAGTGTAGTTCTTTGTGCGGCCTCCAGAGGCAGTAGCTATACACCCACTGTCTGGGTCTCCCAATTGGAGCTAGAAGAAAAGGAATTTACGGTAAGTAAACAAAATTCCCTTCATTCTTATTACGTTTAAACAAACAAGCTATAGCTTAGCCCACCTCCACAGTAACATACCATGTTTCCCCGAAAATAAGACATATCTCCTGAAAATAAGACCTAGTAGAGGTTTTGCTGAATTGCTAAATATAAGGCCTCTCGCAAAAGTAAGACATAGCAAAGTTTTTGTTTGGAAGCATGCCCGCCAAACAAAGCATGCAGCTGTGATTTTTTTTTTTTTTTTTTTTTTAGCCCGCCGCCATTGTCCCCTACTTTCACTGTCTATTGCAGAGCAGCTGCATGCAGGACATGAAGACCGTCACCTGCCACATACCCCGATGTTCTCTTCTGCGGCCGTCGCTTGTAAATGTACAGGCAAGGCATCAAGAGGCCCGTCACCTGCCGCCATCCCATTGCCCCCTACCGCTAGATGTAGAGCTGCACACAGTATGCCGTTACCCCATCGTCTGCCGCCATACTGTACGCTGTCCCTGCTGTGCTGTGTGTGTGTGTGTGTGTGTGTGTGTGTGTGTGTGGTGAGCTCCCCCTGGTGGCTGGAAGCTGCAATATTGTCCCTCCTTCACAAGTGGTCCAGGAACTGCTGTGGTGAGCTCCCCTTGGTGACCGGAAGCTGCAGTGGGAGATTGTTACAGTCTCCAGACAGTGTGTGTGAGCCAGATACTTTACAGCCCTTATTGTTTATGGCCCTGTGTGTGAGTCAGGCACTCGGTGTGTTACTTTTGATTCTTTAGAGGGTATCTGCTTTTCTGCTGAAGGGTCTAAAGTACAAGAAATAAACAGTACTGGTGTATTTTTACCCCTAGACATGAGTGCAAAAAGAAAGCGCTATTCCGTCGAGTACAAGAAAGGAATCGTGGAAGACTCTCGGGGCAAAAATCTTACTGATTTCTGCAAAGGGAAGATGTTGAGTAGCCGATTGATCCGAAAATGGCGAGCAGCTTACGGTAACCTCAGTCAACAAGTGGACAGTGGAAATGCTAAAAAGCTCAAGTGTGGATCAGGTCGGTAACCATTATTTTCCGAGCTGGAACACCTGATCTGTAAATGGGTTATTGACAGGAGAGCAAAAACTTTGGTTGTGAATAGGGCTCAAATTCAAGAATTTGCCCCTGCAATGGCACCACAGTTCGAAATAGCCCCCGAAGAATTCAAAGCATCACAACACTGGTTGGACAGCTTCCGTCAGCGAAGTGAACTGTCTGTAAGAAGATCCACAACACTGTTTAGGCTGGAAGATGCTGAAATTGTTAAACGTTCATGTGCATTCAAGTCCTTTATTGATGACACAGACTTCTCTAAATACAATCTTTCCAACGTGATTGCTATGGATGAAACTGCATTGTTTATAGGCCAAACATTTCAAACAGGGGTGCCTTCTCAGTGTACATTCCCCTCTACTGCTTACAAAAGTGCACGTGTTACCAGTATTGTTGCAATTCGTCTGGATGGCACTAAAGTCCCACCATTTAATAATTTCTAAGGGCAAGAAAGATAAGGTTGAACATGTTTCAGGCATTTTTATTCTTGAAACTGAAAAAGCCTGGGCCACACAAGAAGTTATAAGGAAGTAGGTGGATTTAGTGCTGCCGCTTGTTATGTGTAACGCAAGTTACTACTTACGGATAGTACAGACAGAAAAGTAGTTAGGCAAGCCGAGGTCAGGTAACAGGAGGACACGTATCTACACAGGGAGTACACAGAAGCGTGGTGAGGTTACAATCCGACGGTCAGATAGATTCAGGGAGAAGACAGAGACGTGGTCAGGTAATGGTCCAAGGCAGGTGATCATGACAGGATCAGGAAGTAGGCAGAGAGGAGTCAAACAATGGTTCGGCGTCGAGAAACAAAGATCAGAACACATGCAGAAACACAGGCCAACCGCACAACTACAAAACCAAAATGTACGACTGGCAAGGTTCTGGGGAAGCATGCTCAGTAATGAAGCAGAGCAATTACCAGGAAGATGGAACACCTGAGTAATCAGCACCTCCCAGAACCAGCATAGAATCCTGTGCTGTCAATCAACCTGCCAGCTCAGTGCTCAGGAAAACACAGCAGAGCATCTCCTAATGTGCAAGATGCTCTGCACAGAGGAATCGTAACACTGCTGGCTCAGTAGTCCAGAAAAGCGCAGCAGAGCATCTCCTAGTGTGCAAGATGTCTGCACAGAGGAGTTGTGACATTATGCGAGGGAGCCAAAGAGGTCTGGGATGCAGCCAGCACACACTGCGCAAAAGTCATGAAGAAATTTCTTCACAAAAGAAAATAAAAGAAATAATGATTTCCACAGGAATGACTGTCTATCTCCAGCTTCTTGGTATTGCAATAAATAAGCCATTCAAGGACAATTTGTGCATGGAAATTAATGACTGCATTGAAAATAGAATGGAGAGAAATCAGCGTGGAAACTTTGTGAATCCTAAACTGCAAGAGGTTGTGACTTGGGTGAAGCATTCATGGGTGAAAATCACTGAGAGTTGCATTGCAAATGCACTATGAGAAGGCTACATTGCCAAGAAGTACTCATTTAAGGACAGTGCTATTGCTAGACATTAGAGATTTGGGCCAATGATTCTAAAAGAAATTGTAATGCAAGTCACTCATTACGGATAGTATAGACGGAAGAGTATTCAGGCAAACTGGGGTCTGGTAACAGGAGGACACATATGGAGTATACAGAAGCGTAGTCAGGTCACAATCCGAGGGTCAGCATTCCAGGAGGGCACGTAATAGATTCAGGGCGAAAACTGAGATATGGTCAGGTAATGGTCCGAGGTCAAAAGCCAGGAGGTCATGACAGGAACAGGGAGCGGGCAGAGAGGAGCCAAACAATGATCCGAGGTCAAGAAACAAAAATCAGAACACATGCAGAAACACAGGCCAACAGCACAACTACAAAACCAGAATGTATGACTGGCAAGGTTCTGGGGAAGATGCTGATGTCACAGCCACTCAACCTCCACACTAGGGGGGAGGGGCGGCTGCTTAGCATAAGACATGCACACTAATAAGGCTTGCACTGGGAGCCCATCATATAATGAGTGAAATGGACATGGCACATTTTATCCATTTTTGCAGGATGTGTGTGGACCTTTTGAATTCAGGTGGTTAAATGGTGAGCCTGTCATGTGTTATGTACTCATAGTGCTAACTGACCCGCCTGGACCTGGTGTTGTGCGTCATTTATAGGCCATTATTCAGACACTGTGCGTCTCGTGTATCCGTGCGAGATGCACCTATATAGTGCTGTTTTGCCCGCCTGACCTGGGTTTCTGGCGTCATTTATAGGTCACAGTTCAGACACTGTGCATTTCACTCATTATATGATGGGCTCCCAGTGCAAGCCTTATTAGTGTGCATGTCTTATGCTAAGCAGCCGCCCCTCCCCCCTAGTGTGGAGGTTGAGTGGCTGTGACATCAGCATCTTGCACCTCGGCTGCAGCCATCTTTATGAGGAAGGCTCACCACATTCTGTGTGTGCACATATCATTTGTCTTGGCTCCTTTTTGGTGTTTTTTTTATATAGTTCTTTGTGGTTTTTCCAAGGTTCTGGGGAAGCATGCTCAGTAATCAAGCAGAGCAATTACCAAGAAGGTGGAACACCTGAGCGATCAGTACCTCCCAGAACCAGCATGGTATCCTGTGCTGTCTGTCAACCTGCCAGCTCAGCAGCTCAGGAAAACACAGCAAAACATCTCCTAATGTGCAAGATACCGTTCAGTAGTCCAGGAAAGCACAGCAGCACATCTACTGTGCAAGATGCTCTGCACAGAGAAATCATGACATTATGCGAGGGAGCCAAAGAGGTCTGCTAGTCTGGAATGCAGCCAGCACACACCGTGCTAAAGACATGAAGAAATGTCTTCACGAAAGAAAGTAATAATAATTCCCACAGGAATGACGGTCTGTCTCCAGACTCTGGATATTGCAATAAACAAGCCATTCAAGGACAATTTGTGCATGGAAATGAATAACTACATGGAAGATAGAATGGAGAGAAATCAGCATGGAAACTCATTTAAGGACCGTACTATTGCTAGACATGAGAGATTTGGGCCAATGATTCTGAAGGAAATTGTAATGAAAGTCACTACTTAGGGATGGTATAGACGGAAGAGTAGTCATGCAAGCCGGGGTCTGATAAGAGGTGGACACGTATGGATACAGGGAGTACTCAGAAGCGTAGTCAGGTCATAATCTGAGGGTCAGAATTCCAGGAGGGCACATAATAGATTCAGGGATAAAGCCGAGACGTGGTCAGGTAATGGTCCGAGGTCAAAAGCCAGGGGGGTCACAACAGGAATAGGGAGCGGGCAGAGAGGAGTCAAAGATCAGAACACAGGCCAACAGCACAACTACAAAACCAGAATGTACGACTGGCAAGGTTCTGGGGAAGCATGCTCAGTAAAGAAGCAGAGCAATTACTAGGAAGATGGAACACTTGAGTAATCAGCTCCTCCCAGAAGCAGCATGGAATCCTGTGCTGTCAGTCAACCTGCCAGCAAGTAGGAAAACACAGCAGAGCATCTCTTAGTGTGCAAGATGCTCTGCACAGAGGAATTGTCAGAAATTCACCAGGAAATTCAGGGTTTGGATTGCTATGATGATGATCCAGAAAATGATGACATGACTGTCATTGAATAAATCTTGATTTTGTGTTCATAAATATCGTGATTGGTAAATGCACCATAGATTGTTATACATGGAAATAATGGTAGTATCGAGAAATTCTTGATAGGATTCAGTTTGTCTGGTTATGCCGGTTTGTGATGACAACTACTGTACAGTATATAATAAATGTTCATTTTTTTTTTTTTAGTTCAACAATAAATGTGAATTCTTCTTTATGGAAAAATAAGACATCTACTGAAAATGAGCCCTAGCGCATCTTTGGAAGCAAAATTTAGTATAAGACACGGTCTTATTTTTGGGGAAAGAGGTTAATTTTCATATTTCTTATATTTTATCATCCCATAGGAAAATCAAAGGAAGTCGTATTGAAGAAAGTGGAATATAAATGTGCAAAGGAAAAAGCTATGGCGGCCGAGACGCAAATAATAAACTTGGAGGAGGATGATGATCTTCACAAAGAATCTATAAATTTGCCTCTACCAAAAAGAGAACCTTTTGTTCCCTTGAAGCTGGAGGAATCGTACGAAACACTAAGAAGCAAAACTAAGAAGCCTATCATACTTGGAAGAAAATCTGTGTTGCTTTCAACGGATGGTATGTGCGACCTGGTCTTATCCTAAGAATCATTTTATCCCCGCAAAGAATCAGTCCTAGTGGAAGGCTTAGGGCTCGGTTCCACTTGCGTTTTGTACGGACGAAAGCAGTCCAATAAAACATCGGACTGCACTCGCACCAGTGCAAAACTATGGGGCAGTGTCCATCTGCGATTGATTTCTTATGCCATGTTGGCCTGAGAAATGAATTCCAGCACGCTGCGTTTTGGAATGATTCTCGGCTCGCGCACCCCCATATAAGTCTATGGGAGCATGTGAAACATCGCACTGCACTCAAATGTCATCCCACCGCAGTATGATGTACGCCGAGACGGGCAGCGGAGGAGATGGAGAAAGTGCTCCCTCCCCCTCTCCGCAGCTGTGATCTGATCACAAGATTGGATCACAGTCGCATGACCCTCGACTCACGCTCGCAGCAGAGGGTCATTAGCATATCACTTCCTATGCTCTCGCATCGGAAACTATACGAAATTGGAACCGTATCCTTAGTCACAAAAATAGTTATTCCTCAATCATAGGCCCCACCCTGTCCTGAGTAGAGCAGAGGTGCACATGAGCGGTCTTTGCTCCATTTATTGCTTATGGGACTGACGGAAATAATTGAGCGCTGTGCTCGGCAGTTCTATAGATAATGAATGAAGCAATGGCCGCACATGTGCCCCTCTGCTATATTCCGGAAAAGGCTGCAGAGCCCCGTTTTTCATGTTCCAGATCTTCGATCTCTGTATTGCTGAGGTTCTCAGTTTTTATTTCTTTTTTATATAGCACTAACATATTCCACAACACTTTACATACATCAGCAACATTGTCAGAGTCTAAATTCCTTATCAGTATGTCTTTGGAGTGTGGGAGGAAACCGGAGACTCCGGAGGAAACCCACGCAAAGACAGGGAGAAACATACAAGCTCTTTGCAGATGTTGTCCTTGGTAGGATTTAAACCCAGGACACCAGCGGTGCAAGACTGCAATGCTAACCACTGAGCCTACTGCAAGACTGCAGTGCTAACCACTGAGCCACCGTGCCACCCTTAGTGTTCTGATTTCCTTTTCTCAAGATTTTCCGTGTCCTGTATATAGGTGATTACTCTTTTTGGGGGTGGGAATAACCTTCTAAAAGTAGCTGATTTCAAGTGTTGCTCTGTTCTGTTTTGTTAAATGTTTTAGCTTGGTTTTATATATTAGGAACAGTGCAATAGGCTCATTCCTTCTACATCCACTCTATTTATGAAGGTTATAATTTCTTTGACATAAAGATAAGATATCTATGATGGGGTCTGACGCCCGGGACCAACACCGATGGCTGCTTCCAAGTACTGCTGTTAATGTAACATTTACTTGAATGGGAGATAAAAGTGGCGGTGTTAAGGCCACGTCACACTAAGCAACATCGCTAGCAACATCGCTGCTGAGGAACGACTTTTGTGACGTTGCTAGCGATGTTGCTGTGTGTGACATCCAGCAACAACCTGGCCCCTGCTGTGAGGTCGTTGGTTGTTGCTGAATGTCCTGGACCATTTTTTAGTTGTTGCTCTCCCGCTGTGAAGCACAGATCGCTGTGTGTGACAGCGAGACAGCAACAACTAAATGTGCAGGCAGCAGGAGCCGGCTTCTGCGGACGCTGGTAACCACGGTAAACATCGGGTAACCAAGAAGCCCTTACCTTGGTTACCAGATATTTACCTTCGTTACCAGCATCCGCCGCTCTCAGCTGTCAGTGCCGGCTCCCTGCTCCCTGCACACGTAGCCACAGTACACATCGGATAATTAACCCCATGTGTACTGTGGCTAGGAGTGCAGGGAACAGGGAGCCGGCACTGGCAGTGTGAGAGCGGCGGACGCTTGTAACGAAGGTAAATATCGGGTAACCAAGGTAAGGGCTTCTTGGTTACCCGATGTTTACCGTGGTTACCAGCGTCCGCAGAAGCCGGCTCCTGCTGCCTGCACATGTAGCAGAGTACACATCGGGTAATTAACCTGATGTGTACTGTGGCTAGGTGTGCAGGGAGCCAGCGCTAAGCGGTGTGCGCTGGTAACCAAGGTAAATAACAGGTTGGTTACCCGATATTTACCTTAGTTACCAAGCGCAGCATCGCTTCCACGCGGCGCTGGGGGCTGGTCACTGGTTGCTGGTGAGATCTGCCTGTGTGACAGCTCACCAGCAACCCGTGTAGCGACGCTCCAGCGATCCCTGCCAGGTCAGGTTGCTGGTGGGATCGCTGGAGCGTCGCTTAGTGTGACATCTCACCAGCGACCTCTTAGCAACTTACCAGCGATCCCTATCAGGTTGTATCGTTGTTGGGATCGCTGGTAAGTTGTTTAGTGTAAAGGGGCCTTTACTAATCAATATACAGAGGCTGTTGTATATCACCCCATCCATTTCTTACTTGTGGCCGATCCCAGAGCAGATATTTGCTCGTTGGTGGAGGGGTACCTCCAACAATGAAATTGATCCCCTATCCCAAATGTTTATTTCCAGACAATCCTCTTAACACATATATACTTAAAAATCTCTAAAATCCTATCCCAATATGTATTATGGTAATAATTATATTAGCAAATACCTCCAATTAGAAATGTAGTATACTTTCTGATTAACCAAGTCACTTACCTCGTGTGCAGGGCATTGCAGCTTAAGTGTCTTTGCCTACATAAACTTGTATAGTGCCAGTTAGTCACTTAGTGGCTCTTGATCGTAACCATGGATACCTAAGCTGCAATGCCCTGCATATGAGGCAAGAGAGATAACTAATCAGGAGAACTATACTGCATTTCTATTTGGAGGTATTTGCTAATATTATTATTATACCTACTACAAATTGGGATAGGATGTTGAAGAAGGGCAGGAAAGCAACATTGGGATATGGTGAAGTCTGAGCCATTTATCAAGAACCAAATAAAAAATATATTTGTTTTATAGGAAAACAGCAGCCCGGTGTCTCTTTACCAACTTCACATGTACTGATGGCACCAACAGGGCACATGGAACATAATATACCAGCAGAACAGGCTGTGGAGAGTCCCCTGACGCTCATAAAAGCAGATTTAAGTCCTGCACAAATAAAGTCAGGTAAAACTTTTTTTTTTCTGGGTAGAGTTAAATATTTTTCATTCGTAGTCAAAAGTTGCCCAAGATGATTTTTGTTTTTAAAGGGAACCTGTCACCAGATTTGTCCCCTATAAGCTGCGGCCGCCATCAGTGAGCCCTTATATACAGCATTCCAGAATTCTGTATATTAGAGCCCAGGCCGTCCTGTATAATGTAAAAAAACACTTAGGTTATTACAAAAGGGGCAGTCCGGTCCAGTAGGTGTCGCTACTCTCCGGTCCGGCGCCTCCTCTCTCCGGTCTGGTGCCTCCTCTCTGTGGCGATCGTCGTCCTCCTTCTGAGGCCTGTGTGCATGACGCATCCTATGTAATCCATACTGGCTGGCATTGTGGTCCTGCGCAGGCGCACTTTGATCTGCACTGCTCAGGGCAGATCAAAGTATTGTAGTGCGCATGCACGGGCAGTCTTTAACCTTCTCTCGTGCCTGCGCACTACAGTACTTTGATCTGCCCTCAGCATGGCAGATCAAATTGCGCCTACTCAGGAACCGCATTGTCAGCTTGTGTAGATTATGTAGACGCATAAGCCATGCTGGCCTGGGAAGAAGGAGGATGGAGATCACAGCAGAGAGAAGGCGCCGGACCCGAGAGACTAGGTGCTGGACTGGAGAGCAGCGACACCCATCGGACCGGATCACCCCCCCCCAGGTGAGTATTATAAGTGTTTTTTTATGTTCTACACAGCGGCCTAAGCTCTTATATACATTATTCTGGAATGCTATATATAAGAGCCCACTGGTGGTGACCAAATCTGGTGACAGGTTCCCTTTAAGCCAACTTTCTGAATAATTACCTTTTCCAGGAATGACCTCTGTGGTAATTCAGCTTCCAAGTACAGTACAATTAAAAGATATTGTTGGTCATAGCCCTGTCCCCGTCTCCTTATCTGCGGAACCCGGTGACCTTTCTGCCTTTACGCCTGCTTTCTCAGGTATGAGAATTTTTCATGTCGATGCTTGTCTTTTATCACAACTGAACGTCACCATTTTCTTTGCTCCTATTTACTATTATGGGAGCTACAGAACTGCTATTAGTCTTTTTCCGAAATCTGTGTGTCCATCCATATGGATTATTATTAATGATGAGCGAGCGTGCTTGCCACAGCTCGTTACTCAATTGAGTCTTGAGCATATACAGTATTTTGCGTTTTATAAGATGCACCCCAAATTAAGATAAAAAAAAAAATGGGGTCCGGTGGTGTCTTACCAGAAGGGAGGGGGGGGGCGGCAGCGTTGGTAGAGCGGAGTCACAGGAGGCAGGGGCAATGCTGGAGTAGGGCGAAGTGCAGGCTGTGGTGGTTGTATGGAACAGGGGGTGTGGTGGGTGTCCCAGATTCTCTCAGTGGTGCTGCGGGCTTGAAAGACATGGCGCTCTGAGTCGGCACATGCGCAGATAGAGCTCTCGGCTCATTGACGAGCCAAAATCTCATCTGCGCACGCGCCACCTCCGGGTGCCATTTTCCTTAAGTCCACTGCTGAGAGATCAGTGGACCGGAGGTGGCGAGTGCACATGAGATCCTTGAACCGAGAGCTCCATCTGCACATTTGCCACCTTCGGGTGCCATTTTCCTTAAGTCCGCTGCTGTGAGGTCAATGGACCCGGAGGCGGCGAGTGCACATTTGAGATTCTTGAGCCGAGAGCTCCATCTGCGCACATGCCAATTCTGGCGCCATTATTTGAAGCCCACACCGCAGACAGAGCATCTGGACACCCGCCACACCACCCTGCTGCACATCCGACAGAGAATTTGGGACACCCGCCACATCTCCCTGCACCACAGCAGTCCCCACAGCTGCCAGCACAGCCCCCACTTCGCCTATTCTACACCTCCCGATAAGCTACTTTTGGATTTTAAGATGCACCTCCTCATTTTTTCCCAAATTTTTGGGAGGAAAAGTGCATCTTATAATCCAAAATATAGGGTAAGTTTGAAAATGCTCAAGATTCCCATTTTTTTCCCCCTTATAGTCAGTACTCAATATTGCTGTTCGATCGAGTAAGGAGCCGTGGCGCGCACGCTTGCCCTTCACTAATTAACAGTGTTGTAACCATGTCTTCTATTGTAGAAAATGATGACCTGTCCATGATGCCAAAAATCGTGAATGTGACATCTTTAGCACCAGGAAACCTGTCAGATTTGGCCATGGAATTGGACATTGGCACACCTGATAGCGAGCGGGTATGCAAGTCTGACGTACACTCTTTGAGAGCCGAGAAAGGTAATGCGTCTGTGTGGGATGCAAGTTTTGAACCTGGCGAGTCATGTATGCCATCTACTTCCTTTCATATGGACAAAGTGGAAGAAAGTCTTACCAATACAACAGGTAAAAGCCCTAATCGGTGCTCAAATCTCCACGACAATCCACCCCAGGAAAATGACAGCAGTAATACCGGAGCCTCTCTGCAATGTGAAATTGTCAGTTCGAGCAATGACGCACTGCGTAAGACTGACGATCTCCGAGATTCCGGACTCAATCTAGAAATTAATAAATCAACTTCTGCCATTGATGAGGCAGGTTTAGTTCCGAGTGCATTATTTGATACAATGGGGGATGCAGAAGAAGCAGATGAAAACCTCACGTCGCTCCTCGATGAGATTGCATTTCTCAATCAGCAGATAAACACCGATACGGACGATTTGGACTCAGTCTCCGATTTTCCAGGATTAGATGCAGCATCCCACAGCAGTACGAGTAAATTAGCAGATGGGGATTCGTCTCCTTTTTCTTTAGATAGATGCAGGGAAGTAAAAGAAAAACACATGGCTTTCAATTCCTTTTTCATGCAATTAGAAGAGGGGGAAATCCCAGATAGCACCAAGCATCATCAAGAGACAGTTACTGTGGCTTTTGAAGGGGGTGCAAGCAGAGAACCACCTCTCACTGAAGTTGGAGCCCAAAGTGGACTTCACCAAACTCCTGCATCAAATGCATCAACTTGTGAAAAGACTGAAAAAACAGTGACCTCCGATGTGTTTTGGAGACCAATGCCCAAGCTGACACCATTTGGATTAAAGTCTCATACATTACCCAGTGATCAGAGGTCTCTAGCTAGCAAATCTATGCCATCCTTGGCATCGGTGACCGTGAGACTAAGTTCACCGAAAACTACAGATTGACTTTTTTTTAACATCAAGATTGATTTTACTTCTTGGTGTCTACCCATCTTACTTTAGTACATGGTGCAAAAACTCTCTAGCCAAGGGAACTGTGCACTATTGCCCTATTTTGTACAGCTAAAACAATCTGCCGCAGCAGCTTGGTCTCATGGTAGGTGCAAAGCACTATAATTATTACATGTATACAGCGATACGGATGGATTGTCACTTGCACTACTTGTAAATAATCTGATTCTGCCTGCTTTCTGCAACTTTCTTCTTCCAGCTCGGCTACAAATTTAGGAAACTATTTCTAGTTTCTCCAGCAATCAGAAAATAGGACTTTTTTTTCTTGAAACTCGGCTGCAATCTTCTCTGGTTTAACCGCAGGTGCCTCTGTCTGATTGCTCTATGCTAAGCACTCAACTTTCTACTTGCTTTTTTTTTTTTTTGCAACAAGTTGTTGCCACAGGTTATATAGGTTGGACAGTATTAATTTTATTTCAAGTGAAGCTCCATCTAATAATGTATAAGGTCATTGCATGAAATGTTTTATCGGTTTCTTTGACTATTGTTATGAGCGATCATCAATGTGACTCATAGGAATACATAGAGAAACAGATATCCGGTCCTACAGGATTCAGGGATTCCGAGCACGGATATATGGGAAGACAGCGGTACCGGAACCGAGCACATCACTAATAAACTGGTCAGTAACTCCAATACTACCTACTATTGGAGAAAAGGATTGGGGCTAGAAAAAAGTGCTTCTTAAACACCATGGATGTGAAGAATTGTCACCAAGTCTATCATCACACAGAAAAAGAGCATTTACAGATATACGGACCTTTTACTAAACAAATTCGTGAAAGTCCATGTCTTCATTGTTTCAATGCATCGAAAGGTAAAAAAAGAAACTTTGCAAATTGGTTTAAAGATATATAAAAAAAATATATAGGTGTGTGTGTATTATATATATATACATATATATATATATATATATATATACTGTGTGTGTGTATATATTAAGCGTAATTGTTTTGAGTTCACATATATAGATATACAGCATGTGAACTAAAAACAATCATGCCCACATAATATATTTATTTATATGCGCACATACATACCCACACAATATAATATATATATATTTATAATATTGTGTGTGTATGTGTGTGCATATATTTAATAAATATATATATAGGCACATATGCACCCACACAATATAATATTACATATATATAATATATATTATATTGTGTGTATGTGTGTGTGTGTGTGTGTGTATATGTGTGTGTGTGTGTGTGTGTGTGTGTAATATATATATATATATTTATTTATTTATATATATTATAATATAGTGTGTGTGTGTGTGTGTGTGTGTGTGTGTGTGTGTGTGTGTGTGTGTGTGTGTGTGTAATTGTTTTGAGTTGTCTTTCCACAGCTCCTATGTATTTGGATGGTTAATCTCGTGCAGATGGAATCTGCCATCATGCTGTCTTCTGTCTGCCTTTAGGGCTCCTTCAGATGTTGTTTTTTCTCGTACAAGTTCTATCTGTGTTATCCTATTATAACCTATGCAGTTGTTTATATGTCTTTGTTTTTGCTGACCTAGTCGTCCACACAAGATTCGGAAGACTTGTCCGATATTGATCTAAGTCTCAAATCAAATTCTTCCCAATGAAAAATCTATTGGTCCGTGTAAAAGTCCAACAGCACTCGGACGGCCTCTGTTTTATCACGGACTGTTTGAAAGAAGAAGCTAGAGAGACCGCCATCACTTTTTGGTTTTTGTTTTTTTGTTTTTTTTTCATTTTTTGTTTTTTTGGCAGAGGGGAAGGTGTTTCTTTTGACAAAACTGTCCTAACTCTAGATGTTTGATTAAAAAAAAAAACAACAAAAAAACAAACAAAACCATACATTGATGAAACTCACTACTTTTAGAATTCTGCATCGGAGCTACAGAAACAAAATGTTGTTTTTTTGTTTTTGCTTCTTCAGCTATTATTCCAACACAGACAGATGTATAAATTGTTGTGTGTGTGTATCTATCTATCCCTCTATCTATCCCTCTATCTATCCCTCTATCTATCCCTCTATCTATCCCTCTATCTATCCCTCTATCTATCCCTCTATCTATCTATCTATCTATAATGGTTAGGGTTATATATGGAGTTATATATAGGAAATATGAAATACAGAACAGCAGGAGATTAGTATTCAGGACAATTTGCAAAGTTGCTTCATTTATTATTTTAGATGCATGAAAACAATAACGTAAAAGTCTGCCTGGTCCTTTTAATTTTTCATTTTATTTATTTATTTTTTTCCCGAGTTCACTTTCTCATCGCTGCTGATTTCATTCAATACATTGCTTATTTTGTATTAAAAACAAAAATGGGAGTCCGATCGACGTTGTAAAAAAATAAAATGTATTTATATTTTTCAAATTCTTTTCTACACAGAAATTTTGTTCTATACCTTTCTTGGAGAAAGGAATGTGTTATCTGTTCAAGTTCCTATTGTCAAGTGTAAATATGAAATCTATGATTTGTTATCTGCTCACATTTCTCTGGGCATTTTCAATATTATTGTCATTGTAAACCCCCCACCCCTGTTGTAAGGGGACCCCCTCCTTGTACACCTGTATGAGCTGTGGTGTTCTTGCTAAAGCATTACTTAGTTGTGTCCATCGTGTAATTGATTTTTTATTTTTTTTGTATAACGGTTTTTGCTTTTCAGTAGCAATCGGTGGCAGATGTCTACAGCTTACATGTCCCATTCAATATGAAGAATGACGGACTAGCAAACTCTGGCCGTCTCTAAGCAATAATTATATCGTCCTGTTATAATGGGATTGGATATAAACCACATGTAACTATCCAGCGAGAACATATAGCTCAGCCTGACTTGTCTCATACAAATCAGTATTCAGGTATGCATAGGAAAGACGTGATCTATACTTTAAGTTACCAGATGTATAATTAGGAATCATTCATTCTTGTGTTCTATGATGTTTTCTTACACGGTTCTAAATGGTGCTAAATAAAAGGTTCACTGTCCTACTGCAGCCCCCGTGTGTGATTTCAGACTGTTGTGGAAACTCATTTAATTCTTTATGGTGAAAAGCATTAAACCTTGTTACATTTAGACTATATCTTTTCATTAAAGGGAACCTGTCAGATTCAATATGCACCTAGAACCACAAGCAGTTCTGGGTGCATATCTCTAATCCCTGCGTAACCGCCCCTGTATACACTAGCATAGATAAAGAGATCTTTAGAAAAAGTATTTCTAAAGATATTTTACCATATGCTAATGAGTGAGGGCACTAGTCCCCTGGGCGTTAGTTCCCTGGCCAGTATTATAGTGTTCTCCCTGATCACCGAGAACCATGCAACTGCACAGTTCTCTCCCTTCCTGCCCCACACCACCGATCAGTATGATTTAGTGCATTGCAGGAATGGAAGCTGAGCCTGCACACCACTACAGCTCTACAGGACCAGCACAGTGCTCACCATTCTGAAAGTCCTGACTATATATCAGGGCATGTGAATGACCAGAAACAGACACAGCCGAAAATGTTGGCACCCTTGAAGATGGCAATTACACATTTTGTTTCCTTTGTGTGTTTTGGAACAACACTAAAAAAGAGGGAAAATAGGCAAATTGGACATAATTTCTTATAAAACTAAAAAAAGAGCCAGAGAAAATTGTTGGCACCCTGAACTTAATATTTGGTTGCGCATCATTTGGAATAAATAACTGAAATCGGTAGCTTCTTACTCCTCTCACCTGGAATTTTGGACACTTTATGTGTAATCTTCTCCAGGTCTCTCATATTTTGAAGGCGTCTTCTCTGCTCCCAACAACAATTGTAATATCTCTCAATGGGATTTAGATCTGGACTTATTGCTGCCACTTTAGAACTCTCTAGTGGTTGGTTTCCATCCATTTTTGGGGCTTCTTGAAATCTGTTTGGGGTCATTATCCTGCTAGACGACCCATGACCTAGGAAACAAACCTATCTTTCTGACACTGGGCACAACCTTTATAAAGTGAAAGCTGCACACCAAATTCAGAGAAATATGAACAAGCATAACTGTTTTATAATACATAAGGAATGAAAAATACAATTAGCCATATGAAAAATTGAAAAAATTGAAATGTGACATTGCATAACTGCTGAGGATTATTTGAAAAAAGAGATATTTATCTAATATATTGATCAATTCATTACTGCCCCATAACCAACTTCACGGTAATTTCTTATTTCTGGGTTCCCTAACCAAATGTTACCTCTATATGCGGTTAAAACCTGCTTATGTGCATGAGTACCTAACCAAATGTTACCTCTGTGTGGTTGAAACCTACCTGTGTATGGGAAGCAAGGGACTTGGCCATATAGACTGTTGGAAGACCATTTCCGGTGACTACCTCTTGAAGCTCATCAAGAGAATGTCAAGAGTGTGCAAAGCAGTAATGAAAGCAAAAGGTGGCTACTTTGAAGAACCTATAATATAAGACCTATTTTCAGTTGTTTCACACTTTCTTGTTAAGTATTTCATTCCACATGTGTTAATTCATAGTTTTGATGCCTTCAATGTGAATCTACAATTTCTTCAGCGCTCTATTGGGAGACCCAGACGATTGGGGTATAGCTACTGCCCTCCGGAGGCCACACAAAGCACTACACCAAAAGTGCAAGGCCCCTCCCCTTCTGGCTATACCCCCCCGTGGTATCACGGGTACTCCAGTTTTAGCTTTGTGTGCGAAGGAGGTCAGACATTCCATGCATAGCTCCACAGATTTTAGTCAGCAGTAGCTGCTGACTATTTCGGATGGAAGAAAAGAGGGCCCATATAGGGCTCCCAGCATGCTCCCTTCTCACCCCTGGATGGTGTTGTAAGGTTGAGGTACCTATTGCTGGTACAGGGCTGGAGCCTCACATGCTGTTTTCCTTCCACATCCCCTTGGGGGCTCTGTGGAAGTGGGATCCTGCCGGCCTCAAAGCTCTGACGCCGGGCTCCATCCACAGACCCATAGCACCTGGTGGATGCCGAGCAGGAGTACCATCAGGGACCGGGCCCTGCATCATACAGGTACTCTGTGTCCCCGGCAGGCACAGACGCACTCCGGGCTGGCTGGGCGTTGTAGTGCGCCGGGGACCGTACACTGAGCTGGTGTTCCTACAGTTATCTGGGGGACTTTGTGTTCTGGGAACGCAGCGCCGACCCTCACTGGACCGGCGGCGCTGCTGTGACTTGTGGTGCGCCGGGGATACGCCGACCGCGCTTTTACGGCGGGGGCGTTTATAACTCTAGTCCCCGGCTTTTGGGCCTAGGACGCCGGCAGCTCCGATCGTTCCCGCCCCCACCCTGTCAATCAGGGTAGGGGAGAGACGCTGTTTCACGGCAGCGACGAGGGCTGGAGCCTGATTTACATGCTCCAGCCCTCTCACTAGGCACAGAGGGAAGCAGGCTTCCCGCTCTTGGTCAGGAACGCCCAGGGCCCGCCCCCCTTCCTCTCTCAGGACGCCGGCAGCCATTACATGCATGTCTGGCTGGAGGAAGGACGCAAGGCTCTGGGAGACCTAGACTGAGGGGCTTTGGGAGACCACACACCCGCTCTTAAGCGGGCGGTAAGCGGATTTTCAGCTGGCCCCTCTAGTGCCTTACTGTGTATTAGTGTACTGTGTCACTGGACATAGATATTTATTGATTTCTTGCACTGTGAGGTCGCTTCCTGGCTGTATACCCCAGATCGCTCTGAGGAGGCAGCAACATGTCATCCACAAGACGCAAGGCTGCCAAGGCTAGGGCTGTGTGCACTGCGTGTGCTGCATGTGGGGCTGCTCTACCAGCAGGCTCCAATGACCCCCATTGTGTGCAATGCTCAGATCCGGTGCTGCTTCGCCAGCCGGAGTCCGGAGAGGTAGTGACCCAGGCTGAGACGCTTGTAAGTCCTGCCCCGGTGTCAGGGACAGACTTTGCAGTTTTTGCGGATAATATGTCTGTGGCTATGGCAAAAATCCTGGAAACTTTGCAATCCATGCCTGGGGCTCAGTCTATGGACACGGCGAGGTCTATGTCCTCTAATCCTCCGCAGTTGGATTTAATCCAGACTGCAAGGGGGTCCCCGGCTTCTCAGGATGAGTATAATGACTCAGATGATTGCCCCAGCCACCCCAAGCGGGCTCGCTGGGAAAGACCCTCAACGTCATCACACTGCTCAGGGTCTCAGCGCAATCAGTCTCCATGTGATGTGTCTGAAGAGAGTGATCAGGAGTCTAATCCTGGAACCCCTCTCAATCTGGATACCCCGGATGGGGACGCCATGGTAAACGATCTTATCTCAGCCATCAATAGGCTGTTAGATATTTCTCCCCCAGCCCCTTCAGCAGAAGAGGCAGCGGCAGAGCAGGAGAAGTTTCGTTTCCTCTATCCCAAGCGTAAATTAAGTGCTCTGTTGGATCACTCTGACTTCAGAGAATCAATCCAGAAACACGACGCTCATCCAGAAAAGCGTTTCTCTAAACGTTCTAAGGATACACGTTATCCTTTCCCACCTGATGTGGTCAAGCGCTGGACCCAGTGTCCAAAGGTGGACCCCCCGATTTCCAAGCTTGCAGCTAGATCCATAGTTGCAGTGGAGGATGGCGCTTCACTTAAGGATGCCAATGACAGACAGATGGACCTTTGGTTAAAATCTGTCTATGAAGCTATCGGCGCGTCGTTTGCTCCAGCATTCGCAGCCGTATGGGCACTCCAAGCTATTTCAGCTGGTTTAGCAAAAGTGGATGCTATCATACATCCAGCGGTGCCGCAAGTGGCGCACCTTACCTCGCAGATGTCTGCGTTTGCCTCTTACGCTATCAATGCGGTCCTAGAATCTACCAGCCGCACCTCAATGGCGTCTGCCAATTCGGTAGTTTTGCGCAGGGCATTGTGGTTAAAGGACTGGAAAGCAGATGCTGGTTCCAAAAAATGTTTAACCAGCTTGCCTTTATCTAGAGATAGACTGTTTGGCGAGCCATTGGCTGACATCATTAAACAGTCCAAGGGTAAAGACTCCTCTTTACCCCAGCCCAGATCAAGCAAACCTCAGCAGAGAAAGTGGCAGCAGAAGTTTCAGTCCTTTCGAGGTTCGGGCAAAATACAATTCTCCTCGTCCAAAGGGACTCAGAGGACGCAAAGAAACTCAGATTCCTGGCGGGCTCACTCACGCCCCAAGAAAGCAAATGGAGGAACCGCTTCCAAAGCGGCTACCTCATGACTTCCAGTCCCCTCCCTCCGCATCTCCGGTCGGGGGCAGGCTCTCCCGCTTTTACGACACTTGGATGTCACAGGTCAAAGACCGGTGGGTGACAGACATTTTGTCTCGCGGGTACAGAATCGAGTTCAGTTCTCGTCCTCCAGCTCGGTTCTTCAGAACCTCCCCACATCCAGACCGTGTAGATGTCCTGCGGCAGGCGGTGGACTCCCTAAGAGCGGAAGGAGTAGTGGTTCCTGTACCGTCTCAGGAACAAGGGAGAGGGTTTTACTCCAATCTCTTTGTGGTGCCAAAAAAGGACGGCTCGTTCCGTCCTGTTCTGGACCTAAAACTGCTCAACAAACATGTGCACGCCAGACGGTTCCGGATGGAAACCCTCCGTTCTGTCATTGCCTCAATGTCTCAAGGAGACTTCCTTGCCTCAATAGACATCAAAGATGCTTATCTCCACGTGCCAATTGCTACAGAACATCAACGTTTTCTACGTTTTGTGATAGGAGACGACCATCTTCAGTTCGTAGCTCTGCCATTCGGTCTGGCGACAGCCCCCCGGGTCTTCACCAAGGTCATGGCGGCGGTGGTAGCAGTCTTGCACTCTCAGGGACACTCGGTGATCCCTTACCTAGACGATCTACTTGTCAAGGCACCCTCTCAAGAGGCATGCCAACTCAGTCTACATGCTACGCTGGAGACTCTCCAGACTTTTGGATGGATCATCAACTTTCCAAAGTCAAATCTGTCACCGACACAGTCACTAACGTATCTTGGCATGGAGTTCCATACTCGAGCAGCGAGAGTGAAGCTTCCGCTAAACAAGCAGCGGTCCTTACAGACAGGGGTGCAATCTCTCCTTCAGGGCCAGTCGCACCCCTTGCGGCGCCTCATGCACTTCCTAGGGAAGATGGTGGCAGCCATGGAAGCAGTTCCCTTTGCGCAGTTTCATCTGCGTCCACTTCAATGGGACATTCTCCGCCAATGGGACGGGAAGACAACTTCCCTAGACAGGAAAGTCTCTCTTTCCCAGACGGCCAAGGACTCTCTACAATGGTGGCTCCTTCCCACCTCATTGTCTCAGGGAAGATCCTTCCTGCCCCCATCCTGGGCAGTGGTCACGACAGATGCGAGTCTGTCGGGGTGGGGAGCAGTGTTTCTACACCACAGGGCTCAGGGGACGTGGACTCCGCAAGAGTCCACCCTTCAGATCAATGTTCTGGAAATCAGGGCAGTGTATCTTGCCCTACTAGCCTTTCAACAGTGGCTGGAAGGAAAGCAGATCCGAATCCAGTCGGACAACTCCACAGCGGTGGCATACATCAACCACCAAGGAGGGACGCGCAGCCGGCAAGCCTTTCAGGAAGTCCGGCGCATTCTGAATTGGGTGGAGGACACAGCATCCACCATCTCCGCGGTTCACATCCCAGGCGTAGAAAACTGGGAAGCAGACTTCCTCAGTCGCCAGGGTATGGACGCAGGGGAATGGTCCCTTCACCCGGACGTGTTTCAAGAAATCTGTCGCCGCTGGGGGGTGCCGGACGTCGACCTAATGGCGTCTCGGCACAACAACAAGGTCCCGGCATTCATGGCGCGGTCGCGCGATCAAAGAGCTCTGGCGGCAGACGCCTTGGTGCAAGATTGGTCGCAGTTCCGCCTCCCATATGTATTCCCGCCTCTGGCACTCTTGCCCAGAGTATTACGCAAGATCAGATCCGATTGCAGCCGCATCATACTCGTCGCCCCAGACTGGCCGAGGAGATCGTGGTATCCGGATCTGTGGCATCTCACGGTCGGCCGACCGTGGTCACTTCCAGACCGTCCAGACCTGCTGTCTCAAGGGCCGTTTTTCCATCAGAATTCTGCGGCCCTGAACCTGACTGTGTGGCCATTGAGTCCTGGATCCTATCGTCAACAGGCTTATCCCAGGGAGTGGTAGCCACAATGAGACAAGCTAGGAAGTCAACTTCTGCTAAGATCTACCACAGAACGTGGAAGATTTTCTTAACCTGGTGCTCTGCTCAGGGAGTGTCTCCCTGGCCATTTGCATTGCCCACTTTTCTGTCTTTCCTGCAATCAGGGTTGGAAAAGGGCTTGTCGCTCAGCTCCCTTAAAGGGCAAGTCTCGGCACTATCCGTGTTTTTTCAGAAGCGTCTAGCACGTCTTCCTAAGGTGCGCACGTTCCTGCAGGGGGTCTGTCATATTGTGCCCCCGTACAAGCGGCCGTTGGATCCATGGGATCTGAACAGAGTACTAGTTGCTCTCCAGAAGCCGCCTTTCGAGCCTCTCAAAGAAGTTTCTTTTTCTCGCCTGTCACAGAAAGTGGCGTTTCTTGTTGCGATCACATCGCTTCGGCGAGTGTCTGAGCTGGCAGCTCTGTCATCCAAGGCTCCCTTCTTGGTGTTCCACCAGGACAAAGTAGTGCTGCGCCCCATTCCGGAGTTTCTCCCTAAGGTCGTATCCTCGTTTCATCTTAATCAGGATATATCCTTGCCTTCCTTTTATCCTCATCCGGTTCACCGGTATGAAAAGGACTTGCGTTTGCTAGATCTGGTGAGAGCTCTCAGGATCTACATTTCCCGCACGGCGCCCATGCGCCGTTCCGATGCACTTTTTGTCCTTGTCGCCGGTCCGCGCAAGGGGTTGCAGGCTTCTAAAGCTACCTTGGCTCGATGGATCAAAGAACCAATTATAGAGGCCTACCGTTCTGCTGGGCTTCCGGTTCCTTCAGGGCTAAAAGCCCACTCAACCAGAGCCGTGGGTGCGTCCTGGGCATTACGGCACCAGGCTTCGGCTCAACAGGTGTGTCAGGCAGCTACCTGGTCGAGTCTGCACACTTTCACCAAGCATTATCAGGTGCATACCTATGCTTCGGCGGATGCCAGCTTAGGTAGAAGAGTCCTGCAGGCGGCAGTGACATCCCCGTAGGGGAGGGCTGTTTTGCAGCTCTAACATGAGGTATTTCGTTACCCACCCAGGGACAGCTTTTGGACGTCCCAATCGTCTGGGTCTCCCAATAGAGCGCTGAAGAAGAAGGGAATTTTGTTACTTACCGTAAATTCCTTTTCTTCTAGCTCTTATTGGGAGACCCAGCACCCGCCCTGTTGTCCTTCGGGATTGTTTTTGCTGTTTGCGGGTACACATGTTGTTCATGTTGAACGGTTTTTCAGTTCTCCGATGTTAATCGGAGTTAATTTGTTTAAACCAGTTGTTGGCTTCCTCCTTCTTGCTTTGGCACTAAAACTGGAGTACCCGTGATACCACGGGGGGGTATAGCCAGAAGGGGAGGGGCCTTGCACTTTTGGTGTAGTGCTTTGTGTGGCCTCCGGAGGGCAGTAGCTATACCCCAATCGTCTGGGTCTCCCAATAAGAGCTAGAAGAAAAGGAATTTACGGTAAGTAACAAAATTCCCTTCTTTCAGAGTCATGAAAATAAAGAAAACTCTTTGAATGAGAAGGTGTGTCCAAACTTTTGGTCTGTACTGTATATATACAGTGTGTACAGTGGACCCACTGGACCGTGCAGCGGACTCCCTTGAGGAAGCGACTAGCAGGCACAAAGAACAATGAGCTTCACATGTTTGGATTAATTATCTCTTTTTCCAGCCTTTTCTGACTAATTAAGACCCTCCCCAAACTTGTGAATAGCACTCATACTTGGTCAACATGGGAAAGACAAAGGAGCATTCCAAGGCCATCAGAGACAAGATCGTGGAGGGTCACAAGGCTGCCAAGGGGTACAAAACCCTTTCCAAGGAGTTGGGCCTGCCTGCCTCCACTGTTGGGAGCATCATTCGGAAGTGGAAGGCTTATGGAACTACTGTTAGCCTTCCACGGCCTGGACAGCATTTGAAAGTTTCCACCCGTGCCGAGGCCAGGCTTGTCCGAAGAGTCAACAAGGAAGGAGCTCCGGGAAGATCTCATGGCAGTGGGGACATTGGTTTCAGTCAATACCATAAGTAACGAACTCCACCGCAATGGTCTCGTTCCAGACGAGCCCGTAAGGTAGCTTTAGTTTCAAAGCGTCATGTCAAGGCTCGTCTACAGTTTGCTCATGATCACTTGGAGGACTCTGAGACAGACTGGTTCAAGGTTCTCTGGTCTGATGAGACCAAGATCGAGATCTTTGGTGCCAACCACACATGACGTTTGGAGACTGGATGGCACTGCATACGACCCCAAGAATACCATCCCTACAGTCAAGCATGGTGGTGGCAGCATCATGCTGTGGGGCTGTTTCTCAGCCAAGGGGCCTGGCCATCTGGTCCGCATCCATGGGAAGATGGATAGCACGGCCTACCTGGAGATTTTGGCCAAGAACCTCCGCTCCTCCATCAAGGATCGGAGTCGTCATTTCATCTTCCAACAAGACAACGACCCAAAGCACACAGCCAAGAAAACCAAGGCCTGGTTCAAGAGGGAAAAAATCAAGGTGTTGCAGTGGCCTAGTCAGTCTCCTGACCTTAACCCAATTGAAAACTTGTGGAAGGAGCTCAAGATTAAAGTCCACATGAGACACCCAAAGAACCTAGATAACTTGGAGAAGATCTGCATGGAGGAGTGGGCCAAGATAACTCCAGAGACCTGTGCCGGCCTGATCAGGTCTTATAAAAGACGATTATTAGCTGTAATTGCAAACAAGGGTTATTCCACAAAATATTAAACCTAGGGGTTGAATAAGAATTGACCCACACTTTTATGTTGAAAATGTATTAAAATTTAACTGAGCAACATAACTTGTTGGTTTGTAAGATTTATGCATCTGTTAATAAATCCTGCTCTTGTTTGAAGTTTGCAGGCTCTAACTTATTTGCATCTTATCAAACCTGCTAAATCTGCAGGGGGTTGAAGACTACTTGTAGGCACTGTATATTGCTTATAGTTAGGTGAAAAATTTATTGTAATACATGAACAGGTCTATGTGAACATCAGACATTTAATAATTTTTATGATACAATAATCAAGATATTTGGATAGAACATAAAATATTTTTATTGGATACAACTTTAGAACACAAACTGTAATAAATTGTAAATATGTAATACACTACGTAATATACAGTAGATTACATATATATCTTGTGTATGTATATAAATATATATATTACATATGGTATTACATATTTACAATTTATTAGTTTTTTGTGTTCTAAAGTTGTATTCCAACTTTTATGTTTTATGTTCTATCTAAATATCTTGATTATTGTATCATAAAAATAATTAAATGTCTAATGTTCACATTGTACTACAATACATTTTTCACTTAAATATAAGCATTATACTAAATCTTATTATTTAGTAAAATATTCAGCACATTCTGCATTGCACTACTGCCCCCAATTTATTATATATTTCTTTATCGTTCCTATGGGAGACCCAGACCATGGGTGTATAGCTACTGCCTCCGGAGGACACACAAAGTTACTACACTCAAAACGTGTAGCTCCTCCCTCCTAGCATATACACCCCCTGCTAGCCAGTCCTAGCCAGTTTAATGCTTTGTGTTTCAGGAGGTCACACACACATGCATTCTCTGATTTTGATTTTTGATTTTTCCTAAAAGCGGGTCCAGTCTGGACTCCCGGCATGTCCCTTCACACCCCACTGCGGGGCTGCTGTTAAGGTTGATTTCAGGGCTGTATCCCTTTCATGCCGCGCTCCTTCACCATCCCATGCTGGGGCTCTGGCTTGAAGTGGGAGCCAACACGGTTCTCACTGCTTTGCAGGAGACCGGTCTCCATCCGCAGCCCTTTGGCAGGACCCTGCTGGACGGAGCTATCACCCCCCAGGACCCTGGCAACCTGCGTCTCACAAGCTAAGTATATGAGACGTTATTACCACAGAAAGTGGTCTTTCCAAGGGTCCTTTATGTTTATTTATTGGGGGAATGTGTTTTATAACATTTCCGGCCGGTTCTCCAGTTTTCACTGGAGAACCGCGCCGATGGTGCCTGCACGTCGGCCGCATGTTTTACTCTAGGCCCCGGCTTCGCCTGGGGCCTAGTTTCGGTTTCCACTGTCTCTGCATGTCAGTCATGCAGAGAGGCAGTGTAGCTCCGCCCAGCGGCTGTGCAGCACAAGCGAAGGGACACTCCTCATTGAGGAAAGATTCCCTCCCCTGGCTACCTCACTGACAGAATCCTTTTGCCGCTCTCAGAGTAGGCCCCGCCCCCTCTCCTCGCTCCGGTCGCCATGTTCTCAGCGTTCTCTGTGCCTGCATGGGCACAGAGATTCCACAGTGTGACAAGTGGGGACCTGGGCTGAGGGACCAGGGGGCACAGACATGTCTGTTTAAACGATTGGCAGCCACAACCTCCGGTTGTGCAGCTGCTTGTTTTATCGGTTTATATATGCTGGGGGCCAGTCTTGACAGAGCCCCCACCTCTGCAGCATGTCTCACAGAGCAGGGCTGCAGGTTGTTTTTATATGCACTGCAGGTAGTCTCGTACGGCTGTACCGAGCTCATAACCATGGTGGCCCCTCAGCTTGGAGGCAGAGCCGAATGATTGCTAATTAGTGGCCCCTCCATCTGCTCCGGTTTCGGTGGCTGACCCCTGAGGGAATCCTATTTCCAGGGGTCGGCTGTCCTGGCATCTGCTGAGCATGCAGCTCCCCTCTCAGGGCGTTTTCTGCTTCAGCTCGCTCAATAAAGCTCACAAAGGACTCTCCTTCTGGGCTCAGACCCCGTCCTCCTGACAGGGAGACGCAGGGTCCCCTGTCCTTCCCCGTCCCGCAGCTCCGATTACGAGCTGACTCACTGGACGAGGAGGATGTCTCTACCAGGGGCTCGGACGCTACTTTATGTACATTGATCCGTCCGTACGTGACGCAGAGCCAAATGATTGGATTGCGTCCATTATACTTGTACTGGACCTCCATCCGCCCGTATCAGGGGAGTATTCCCCGCTGGCAGAAAGGCATCAGTATACCTTTAACAGGACGAGGAGTGTGTTCTTTAACCACTCCAGTTTTCAGCCTGCTGCGTCCAAGCTCACAGCCTGTCCTGCAGACCCCAAAGCGGGGTTCTGCGGCCTGTTTCCCCCTCCCATCAGAGGTGGTCAAGGAGTGTACTCATTCGCCAAACGTGGCCCCTCCAGTGTCCAGACTTTCAGCCCGGATAGTTGTATCAGTGGCTGACGGCACCTCTATAGGGCTCCCACGGTACATTAATTTTGTACTGGACCCCATTCCGCCGGAGTTACCTTACCTAGGAGAACACAAAGTGTGTTCCTTAACCACTCCAGTTTTCAGGCCCCTGTGACCAAGCCCAGGGTCCGCTCTGACAGTCGCTTCCCATGAAGCGTGATTCTGAGGACTGTGTTTCTCCTGTCCACCAATGGTGGTCAAGAAGTGGGCTCAGTCACCTCAGGTGGCTCAGCCCGGACCGTTATGTCAGTGGCTGATAGCTCCTCACTTAAGGTTTTGCGGTCCGCCCGGTTGTCCTTGGGCCAAGTCGGTATTAGGGCGGCAGCAGCTTCGTTCTCCTCAGCTTTACGGCAGTGCGGTTCTTTTGTACCTTCTCTGCTTGTCTGGAGGAGATGCATTCCCTCACAGGGACTCTATGCCCAAAACGGTTGCCTGAACTTCCAGACTTCAGTCTTTTCATCCTATGCCAGGTCTGCCATGCTGGACACCGCACGGCGGTGGTCTTGGCTACTTTCCTCGCTATCCGCAGGCTCCTGTGGCTTCGGTAATGGAAAGCAGATGCCTCTATAGGGGTTCCTTGCTGGGCTCCCCTTTGGTGGGACCAGTCTCTTCGGAACCAACTGGATGAAATTCAGGAAGCTCTTGGCGGGGAGAGTTCTTCCTTGCCACAAACCTAAACCAGGGAACCTGTCCAGGACAGGAATCAGTTGAGGTTTTGGTGGCGTTCCTCCATCTGATCGTCCTCTAGCTCGGCCTTGGTTCATAGAACCAAATAGCTTGAAGCTGCGTCTTCAAAAGACCGCAGGAGATGCTACCACGGAGTCAGCTTCCTCCGAGCTATCTAGCCACGCCAACCACCTCCTTGGTCGGTGGCAGGCTCTCTCCACTTGGCGACGTATGGTTCTACCACGTCTCCGTTCAGTGGGGGCGGGATCATATCTCCCATGGCTACAGGATGGATTTCTGTCCACCCGCCAAACAGATTTTTTTCTGTCACCTCCCGGCTCCAAGGCCGCCGCCTTCTCACAGGCCGTGGCATTTCTTGCAGGCCAATGGAGTAATTGTACCGGTTCTCGACTGGGAACGGTTCTGAGATTTTTGTTCAAATCTATTTCTAGTCCCCGAAGAGGGCGGTGCCTTCCGACCTAGATCTTTAGCTTTTTCAGCATGGTCAGGTGTGGCATTTTCACATGGAGCCTCGGTCTTGTTCCGTGTGTTTTTTTTCACCGGATCAATCAAGAACCCAAGGAGATTCCCTAGCAGCCATCGGCATCAGAGATGCTTTTCGGCAGGGGTCAATCGCAGTTTCACACCAGCGTTGACTACGTTTTGCCATCGGAGTGGTCCAATTCGTGGCTCTTCCCTTGGGGTTAGCCACGGCCCCTCGAGTATTCTCATTGGGGCTGCTGTGATTAAGGTCCTGCACCCTTAGGGATTGGCAGTGATCGTTTGCCCTGGACGGCCTTCTTCTCGGGGCTTCATCCAGTGCAGACTCTTAGCAGAGTACTTCGCTTACTCTCGCCACTCTAACCTATTCGGGTGGCTTGTCATTCTGTTCAAGTCCACTCTGACTTCGAACCAGAGGTTCTCAGGGACGCAATTCGAGACTCTGTCGGCTCTTGTGAAGCTGCTCTTAGTCGATCAGTAGTCCCTCCGCTGGCGGTCGACGTCGTTCTATCAGACACTAAATACTGGTGCTGGTCAGACTGTGGCGTCAATGGAAGCGATTCCTTGCCCAGTTTCTCCTGCGTCCTCTGAGACTGGATGTTTTCCGCTGTACACGCGAACTCCCTCCTTCCACGGGGTGGTGGCTTTGCCACTGACCAGGGGCTCGTTTTCAGTGGTGGTTTCGGCCTCTCTGTCTCAGGGATGCTCCTTCCTGGCCCGTCCCGGGTGATCCTCACCAGGGTGCTGGTCTTTCCGCCTTGGGAGCAGTATATCTCCACCGTGGAGCGCAGGGCGCTTGGACTCTGTCCGCTCAGCCCTCTGGATCAATAGGCTGGAAATCAGAGCTCTTTTTCTAGCTCTCTACGCCTTCACCATCTGTTGGCGGCTAGGCACATTCGAGTCCAGTCGGAAAACGTGACAGCGTTTTCCTACATCGACTTCCAGGGCGGGACACTCAGCCGCCTGGCAATCTTGGCGCCTCAACATTCTTCAGTGGACAAGGGACTCCTAGTCCACCGTATCCGCAGCCCACATCCTAGATGTCAAAACTGCGAGGCAGACTATTTCAGCTGTCCAACCGTGGTCCACAATCCTCAGGTTTTGCGGTAGACACACTGGCTCATGTTTGATCCCAGCTTCGTCTCTACCTCTTGCCCAGAGTCCTGCGCAAGATCAGTAAAGGGGGCCATCGGGTCATTCTCTTACTCCAGACTGACCCAGGCAGGCTTGGTACCCTGACCTGCTCCCTTTGTCCGTTAGGTTGCCATGGCATCTTCCGGACCGTCCAGACCTTTTCTCAAAAGGTCCGTTTTTTCCGTCAGAATTCTGGATTCTCAGATTGACGGCGTAGCTATTGAGTCCTGGATCTTGGCGACTTCTGGTATCCTTCCTGAAGTCATCTCCGCTATGACTCGAGCTCCAAAGTGTCCTTGGACCTTTTTAGCCTTGCCGACCCTCCTGTCCCTTCCACAGTCCGGTCTACAGCTAGGACTATCCCTCATTAAGGGACAGGTCTCGGCTCTGTCAGTATGTGCCAGCGGCGTATCGTCCGGCTGGCTCCGGTGCGCTCCTTTAAGGGCGCATCTCACATCATTCCGCCTTTCCGGCGGCCTATGGAGCCCTAGGACCTTAATCCGGTCCTCCCGGTTCCCGGAAACCCCCCTTTGCGCCTCTTAGGGAGGTTTCTTTGTTTCATATTTCACAGAAAGTAGTCTTTCTAGTGGCTATAATTTCCCGCCAGGGAGTTCTGGTGGCACTTTCTCTGAGTCACCCCCTTTTTGTTTTGGTCTTTTGCATCAAGACAAGGTGGTCTCCGTCCGACTCCGGACTTTTTTCCCTAAGGTGGTTACAGCTTCCACCTTATCCGGGGCAATTTTCCTGCCTTCCTTTTGTCCGGCTCCTGTTCATCGCTTTGAGGAAGCGTTGCATATCCTGGATCTGGTGCGGGCGCCCCGGATCTATGTGTCTCGCACCGCCGTTATTAGGCGGTGCACCTCTCTCTAGTACTGACTGCTAGTCAGCGTAGCGGTCTCTCGGCATCTAAGCCGACCCTGGTTCGTTGGCTTAGGTCGGCCATTTCCGAGGCCTACAAGTGTACTCAAGTGCCTTCCCCGCCGGGGATTAGAGCACATTTGATCAGACCTGTCGGTGCCTTTTGGGCTTTCACGCCAGGCTACGGCTCAGTAGGTCTGTCAGACTGCAGCTCGAATTAGTCTGCATACTTTTTCGAAGCTCTATCCAAGGCATGCTCTTGCTTTGGCAGACGCGGGTTTGGGCAGACGCATCTTTCAGGCGTCTGTCGCCCATTTGTGAAGTTGGGTTTGCCTGCTTCTCAGTTGTCTGTTTATTCCCACCCATGGACTGCTTTTGAACGTCCCATTGTCTGGGTCTCCCATAGGAACGATAAAGAAAAAGAGAATTTTGTTACTTACCGTAAATTCTTTTTCTTATAGTTCCGTCATGGGAGACCCAGCACCTTCCCTATTGCCTGTTGGCAGGTTTCTTGTTCCGTGTGTCTTCACCGGCTGTTATTGTTGTAGACAGAGGTTCCGGTTCTTCCGGATTTTACTCTGTCTCTTCTTGTGGGTGGATGTCCTCCTTCAGCTTTTGCACTAAACTGGCTAGGACTGGCTAGCAGGGGGTGTATATGCTAGGAGGGAGGAGCTACACGTTTTGAGTGTAGTAACTTTGTGTGTCCTCCGGAGGCAGTAGCTATACACCCATGGTCTGGGTCTCCCATGACGGAACTATAAGAAAAAGAATTTACGGTAAGTAACAAAATTCTCTTTTTTAGGAGTCGAAGTCGGTACGTTTTATACCGAGTTCGACTCCGACTCCACCAAAATGAGCTCCGACTCCGACTCCACAGCCCTGGCAGGTATGACACACATACGGGGTCCACAGCAAGTATGGCACAGGTATGGCGTCCACTGCAGGTATTACACAAGTGTGGCGTCCACAGCAGGTATGGCACTAGGATGAGACAAAGGTTAGGAATGGGCAGCAGATGCAAAGATACAATACAACAGCACACGGGCCTGAATACTAGCAGCGCACTAGAAGCAGCGTTTGCTCGGACGCCTTCTGTCAGGGAAGGTGAACTTATATACCTTTTAGGTAACGGGTAACCTCTGAGGTTACTTCCAGGCAATGGGACGCTATCACGTTAAGAAAGAGGGCGAGGGACAGGTAAGAGGAAGGACGCTGCCGCTGGAATGCGCGTGCGGGGGCCATGCTGGGGCTGGGCAGGTGAGAGGAAACGCGCCCCCCTCAGGACCTGGCGGGGACTGACGTTACATATATATATATATTGTATATAATACACACAAAATGCATTCCGTTCCATTGATTTTCCACACACGTTGCAGTACTATAACTTATTATTGCATGGCTTCAGTGTGTGAACACAGCCTTGGAACACTTTGTTGACTCCTCTGCTGATTTCCACATCCAGGAATGTTTTAATTAGTGAAAAATAATATTTTTCCCATTATTGATGTCTAAAACTGGAGTGTGTTTTTATAGTAAAGTGCATCTTGTAGTCTAAAAATACAGTATGTTTTGGGGGGTTTTTTTCTACCTGACCTCGACTACAACCTGTTGGAATAATGGTCTGTTGTGAATGTCAGTTATGCTTTTGCTGCTTTGCGGCTCCCTCTTGTGGCCAGGAATGGTTTGGAGAGAGACCAGGTGTGTTGGAGCAATAGGCGTTTCCATTGCTAACGCTCTGCCTATTTAAACCTTGGCCTCCTGGCAGTCTGACCCGGTTATCATTGTCCTTTAGCTCAGCAGCCTTTTCATCTTGCTTCTGACCACATCTACCCCAGATAAGTGCTTGGTTCTTTCTTATGTTGTTTTTGTTCTTTTGTTCTTATCTGGGTTGTCAATTATTGTGGTTATTGTCCGTTTATTTGCATGCAGGGATCTTCCCTCTCAGTTGCTTAGCTGGGAAGCTCCCTGCAGCTATGTTTGGAGTTTTGCTCCTATAAGTCCACGTGTTTGTTGCTTCTTGAATTTGTAATTGTTCCTGTTTTCTGTTCATTGGTATGACAAGAGCGCCTGATATAGGACGGAATGCAGATTGTGTGATCTGAGGACCTTTTTGTACTATCAGGTATTTGTGTTTTCTTTGTCGCTCCATTGGGAGACCCAGACAATTGGGTGTATAGCTTCTGCCTCCGGAGGCCACACAAAGTATTACACTTAAAAGTGTAAAGCCCCTCCCCTTCTGCCTATACACCCCCCGTGCATCACGGGCTCCTCAGTTTTTATGCTTTGTGCGAAGGAGGCTGACATCCACGCATAGCTCCACATCTTAGTCAGCAGCAGCTGCTGACTATGTCGGATGGAAGAAAAGAGGGCCCATATAGGGCCCCCAGCATGCTCCCTTCTCACCCCACTTTGGTCGGCGGTGCTGTTAAGGTTGAGGTACCCATTGCGGGTACATAGGCAGGAGCCACATGCTGTTTTCCTTCCCCATCCCTTAATGGGCTCTGGGTGAAGTGGGATCCTATTCGGTCTCCCGGCACTGAGGCCGTGCTCCCTCCGCAGCCCCTGGGGAATCTGCTGGACAGGAGCCGAGTATCGTCAGGGACAAGGCCCTGCTACTGTGAGGTACTCTGTGTCCCCGTGGGGACCGCGCATGGAGCGCTGGTGCCACATACACTGCAGCACTGCTGGGTGTGTTAGTGCGCCGGGGACTACCGCGCAGGCCGCGCTGTGAGGTACTCTGTGTCCCCGTGGGGACCGCGCATGGAGCGCTGGTACCATATACACTGCAGCACTGCTGGGTGTGTTAGTGCGCCGGGGACTACTGCGCCGGCCGCGCTTATATGCCGGCCGCGCTTATAACTTTAGTCCCCGGCTTTTGCGGCCTAGTAGCGCATATTCCCGCCCCCAGGCCTGTCAGTCAGGGGAAGGGCGGGACGCTGCACAGAACGTCAGCGCTGAGGGCTGGAGCATACTCTGTATCCTCCTCCCCCCTCATTCAACTCAGTGGGGCTCCAGATTCCCGCACTTTCTAGGGCACGCCCACGGCCCCCTCCTCCCCACAGAACGCCGGCAGCCATTCCTGTCAGCTCTTCTGACGCTGGGGAACGATTGGACGAAATCATTAAATAATCCAAGGGAAAGGACTCATCTTTACCCCAGTCCAAACCAAACAGACCTCAACCACGGGAGGTACAATCGAGGTTTCGGTCCTTTCGGCCCGCGGGAAGGTCTCAGTTCTCCTCGTCCAAAAGGCCTCAAAAGGATCAGAGGAACTCCGATTCATGGCGGTCTAAGTCACGTCCTAAAAAGACCGCCGGAGGAACCGCTCCCAAGGCGGCCTCCTCATGACTTTCGGCCTCCTCACTCCGCATCCTCGGTCGGTGGCAGGCTTTCCCGCTTTTGCGACACCTGGCTGCCACAGGTAAAAGACCGATGGGTGAGAGACATTCTATCCCACGGTTACAGGATAGAGTTCAGCTCTCGTCCTCCGACTCGATTTTTCAGAACATCTCCGCCCCCCGAGAGAGCCGATGCTCTTCTTCAGGCGGTGTGCACTCTGAAGGCGGAAGGAGTGGTGATCCCTGTTCCTCTTCAGCAACAGGGTCACGGTTTTTACTCCAACTTGTTTGTGGTACCGAAAAAGGACGGATCCTTCCGTCCTGTTCTGGACCTAAAACTGCTCAACAAACACGTTAAAACCAGGCGGTTCCGGATGGAATCGCTCCGCTCCGTCATCGCCTCAATGTCCCAAGGAGACTTCCTGGCATCAATCGACATCAGAGATGCTTATCTCCACGTACCGATTGCACCAGAGCATCAGCGCTTCCTGCGTTTCGCCATAGGGGACGGACACTTTCAGTTCGTGGCACTGCCTTTCGGCCTGGCGACAGCACCACGGGTCTTCACCAAGGTCATGGCAGCAGTGGTAGCAGTCCTACACTCTCAGGGACACTCGGTGATCCCTTACTTAGACGATCTGCTGGTCAAGGCACCCTCTCAAGTGGCATGTCAACGCAGCCTGGACGTCGCTCTGGAGACTCTCCAGAGTTTCGGGTGGATCATCAATTTTCCAAAGTCAAATCTGACACCGGCCCAATCACTGACATATCTTGGCATGGAGTTTCATACTCTCTCAGCGATAGTGAAGCTTCCGCTGGACAAACAGCGTTCACTACAAACAGGGGTGCAATCTCTCCTTCAAGGCCAGTCACACCCCCTGAGGCGCCTCATGCACTTCCTAGGGAAGATGGTAGCAGCAATGGAGGCAGTTCCTTTTGCGCAGTTTCATCTGCGTCCGCTTCAATGGGACATTCTCCGCAAATGGGACAGGAAGTCGACGTCCCTCGACAGGAACGTCTCCCTTTCACGGGCAGCCAAGGCTTCCCTTCAGTGGTGGCTTCTCCCCACTTCTCTGTCGAAGGGGAAATCCTTCCTTCCCCCATCATGGGCTGTGGTCACGACGGACGCGAGCCTGTCAGGGTGGGGAGCGGTTTTTCTCCACCACAGGGCTCAGGGAACCTGGACTCCAACAGAGTCCTCCCTTCAGATCAATGTTCTGGAGATAAGGGCAGTGTATCTTGCCCTAAAGGCGTTCCAGCCGTGGCTGGAAGGCAAGCAGATCCGAATTCAGTCGGACAACTCCACAGCGGTGGCATACATCAACCACCAAGGGGGAACACGCAGTCGGCAAGCCTTCCAGGAAGTCCGGCGGATTCTGATGTGGGTGGAAGCCACGGCCTCCACCATATCCGCAGTTCACATCCCGGGCGTAGAAAACTGGGAAGCAGACTTTCTCAGTCGCCAGGGCATGGACGCAGGGGAATGGTCCCTTCACCCGGACGTGTTTCAGGAGATCTGTTGCCGCTGGGGGATGCCGGACGTCGACCTAATGGCGTCCCGGCACAACAACAAGGTCCCAGCATTCATGGCACGGTCTCAAGATCACAGAGCTCTGGCGGCAGACGCCTTAGTTCAGGATTGGTCGCAGTTTCAACTTCCTTATGTGTTTCCTCCTCTGGCACTGTTGCCCAGAGTGTTACGCAAGATCAGGTCCGACTGCCGCCGCGCCATCCTCGTCGCGCCAGACTGGTTGAGAAGGTCGTGGTACCCGGATCTGTGGCATCTCACGGTGGGCCAACCGTGGGCACTACCAGACCGACCAGACTTGCTGTCTCAAGGGCCGTTTTTCCATCTGAATTCTGCGGCCCTCAACCTGACTGTGTGGCCATTGAGTCCTGGATCCTAGCGTCTTCAGGGTTATCTCAAGAGGTCATTGCCACTATGAGACAGGCTAGGAAACCAACGTCCGTCAAGATCTACCACAGGACGTGGAGGATATTCCTTTCTTGGTGCTCTGATCAGGGTGTTTCTCCCTGGCCATTTGCCTTGCCCACTTTTCTTTCCTTCCTTCAATCCGGATTGGAAAAAGGGTTGTCGCTCGGCTCTCTTAAGGGACAAGTCTCAGCGCTCTCTGTGTTTTTTCAGAAGCGCCTAGCCAGACTTCCACAGGTACGCACGTTCCTGCAGGGGGTTTGTCACATAGTCCCTCCTTACAAGCGGCCGTTAGAACCCTGGGATCTGAACAGGGTGCTGATGGCTCTTCAGAAGCCACCTTTCGAGCCAATGAGGGATATTTCTCTCTCACGCCTTTCGCAGAAAGTGGCCTTCCTAGTAGCAGTCACATCACTTCGGAGAGTGTCTGAGCTAGCAGCGCTGTCATGCAAAGCCCCTTTCCTGGTGTTTCACCAGGACAAGGTGGTTCTGCGTCCGGTACCGGAATTTCTCCCTAAGGTGGTATCCCCCTTTCATCTCAATCAGGATATCTCCTTACCCTCTTTTTGTCCTCATCCAGTTCATCAGTGTGAAAAGGATTTGCACTCGTTAGATCTGGTGAGAGCACTCAGACTCTACATTTCTCGTACGGCGCCCCTGCGCCGCTCGGATGCACTCTTTGTCCTTGTCGCTGGCCAGCGTAAAGGGTCACAAGCTTCGAAATCAACCCTGGCTCGGTGGATCAAGGAACCAATTCTTGAAGCTTAACTATCTTCTGGGCTTCCGGTTCCCTCAGGGCTGAAAGTCCATTCTACCAGAGCCGTGGGTGCGTCCTGGGCTTTGCGGCACCAGGCTACGGCTCAGCAGGTGTGTCAGGCGGCTACCTGGTCGAGCCTGCACACTTTCACGAAACACTATCAGGTGCATACCTATGCTTCGGCGGATGCCAGCCTAGGTAGGCAAGTCCTTCAGGCGGCGGTTGCCCACCTGTAGGAAAGGGCCGTTTTACGGCTCTATTACGAGATATTATTTTACCCACCCAGGGACTGCTTTTGGACGTCCCAATTGTCTGGGTCTCCCAATGGAGCGACAAAGAAGGGAATTTTGTTTACTTACCGTAAATTCCTTTTCTTCTAGCTCCAATTGGGAGACCCAGCACCCGCCCCTGTTCCCTTCGGGCTGTTGTTTTTTGTGTACACATGTTGTTCATGTTGAATGGTTTCAGTTCTCCGAAATTCCTTCGGATTGAATTACTTTAAACCAATTTATAACTTTTCCTCCTTCTTGCTTTTGCACCAAAACTGAGGAGCCCGTGATGCACGGGGGGTGTATAGGCAGAAGGGGAGGGGCTTTACACTTTTAAGTGTAATACTTTGTGTGGCCTCCGGAGGCAGAAGCTCTACACCCAATTGTCTGGGTCTCCCAATTGGAGCTAGAAGAAAAGGAATTTACGGTAAGTAAACAAAATTCCCTTCTTTGTAGGGTTTTTCTCTGGCCACCATCAGCCCCTTTCCTATCCTTTCCTATTTAATCAGTGGGGCCTCACCTTTTCTAATCCTATCATCTATCTGTGTATTGTATTTTCCTATAGCAGCGTAGTCTTTGAATGTGGGGGGGGGGCTTGCTATACCTTTTGCTATCTATTTCTGAGGCAGAGAGTTATTCATCCTTCCTTCCTTTAGGATAGCTAGTTCTCCGGCTGGGTTCGCAGTGCATAGGATGTTAGTTCACCCCTTAGCTACTTCTAGTGTTGATGGTTAGTAAGGGGATGGCGGCCAGATTAATTGCCAATGCTCTTGCCACCTTTTTGCCAATGATCCATTGTGATCTTCCATGGTTACGGATCATAACAATGGTCCCTATTTTACTTTCCTTGGAAAGCTGTCAACTCTTCCGACGTTTGTTTTAGGAAATGCTTGTATTCACAATAAAAACTACAATACTAGGCCATAGTTTCTTAGAGCTTTGCATTTGCCAGTCCTCTCCCTGGAAATGTGTGAACAAACTTACCTCTTGGTGTTTAGGAGGAGGTTTCTCTATACGGTAAGTTTTTAATTTATATATGTTGAGGATAAGAATTAAATAACCAAAAATACTTAATTCAGCCATTTCATAGACTCAAATATATAGTTTAGTTGATGTAACCTAACACACATTTATGAATGCTTTTGTTTCTTACTAACACACATAATATATATATATATATATATATATATATATATATAATATAATATTGCATATTCATTGATTTTCCTTAATACACTATACCAGCACATGTAACTTAACGATGGCTCCTACATCCTGGACGACAACGCCCAAGAAGTTGAGAAACAGAGGAATTCCCAAAGTTTGGAACAACCAATCCAGTAGAGACTATGCAAATTATACGTCCTGAATCCAGCCTGCGATACTTGATTGGACTATGTTTTGTCCACAACATTTACCTCTCCTAAACTGTAAAGTTTCCTGAACAATAAACTGGAGCAGAATCTTACTGGCATCCGTCATGAGAGAAAGTTCATAACCGATCCAGTGTCAGTTATTGTTCTTTCTCGCGTGCACACATGACGTTATAATTTGAACACAGCAGTCAGACCTTAAGAGATCCCCCTATAAGCTGGATCCAGAAGGGATTAAGTTTCCAGATAGGCCTGGGCAGGGCGAGGGGGTTTCCCCATGCAAGCGAAACATGTAGTGGTGCATGATCAGATACACATCTAGGTAGGTAGGCCACCTTTTGTGTATATGAGGCCATAAGTGTGTTCCCAATAGCCAGGTCTATCCGTGACATAGTGTGGTGGGAGCTAGAGTAACAGGAGAATTGTTTAGTTGTGGGGTGTTGGGCACACCAAAGATCTACCAATCCCAGCTCTGTAAGCATTCTAGCAAATGAAGTTGGGACGGCGTTCTCCGATATGTTTCCCGAGTGTAATTTATCTAGATAGGGATGTAAATAGTAATTAAAATCCCCTATCAGAAGCATCGGCGCAGGTGGAAGGGAATCTAAAATGGACAATATCCTTTTTACCGGTTCGACTGAATACGGTGGAGGGACATATATCACAACCAGAATAAGTTGTATACCATACAGCGTGCAAAGCAAACAGACAAATCTGCCTCCAGGGTCAATCACTGATCTGGTACATAAGAAAGGGATGGATTTGTGCACCAACACACTCAAACCCCGTGCATGGGTCGAGTATGTAGAATGATATTCATGCGTGATCCGTCCCTTCCTCAGCCAATGAACATTATCCCTAACCATATGGGTCTCGGATAGACATAAAATAGCCAGGAAAAGTTTCTGTAGGTGAGTAAATATAGCACATCTTTTGTTCGCATCTCCGAGCCCTCTAACATTCCACGCTACAATATTTAAGGATGTCGCCATAAGCGTAGACTAAAGGCTACTTTACACACTGCGATATCGGTCCCGATATCGCTAGCGTGGGTACCCGCCCCCATCTGTTGCGCGACACGGGCAAATCGCTGCCCGTGCCGCACAACATCGCCCAGACCCGTCACACATACTTACCTGCCCGGCGACGCCGCTGTGACCGGCGAACCGCCTCCTTTCTAAGGGGGCGGTCCGTGCGGCGTCACAGCGACGTCACAGAGCGGCCGCCCAATAGCAGCGGAGGGGCGGAGATGAGCGGGACGTAACATCCCGCCCACCTCCTTCCTTCCGCATAGCGGCCGGGAGGCAGGTAAGGAGAGCTTCCTCGTTCCTGCGGCGTCACACATACCGATGTGTGCTGCCGCAGGAGCGACGAACTACATCGTTACTGCTGCAGTAACGATAATTGAGAATGGACCCCCATGTCACCGATGAGCGATTTTGCACGTTTTTGCAACGATGCAAAATCGCTCATCGGTGTCACACGCAGCAACATCGCTAATGCGGCCGGATGTGCGTCACAAATTCCGTGACCCCAACGACGCCGCATTAGCGATGTCGCAGCGTGTAAAGCCCCCTTTAGATATGATCCGGGCGGATACTTCATACCTGGAGGAGAGAGGCATTCTCCACGATTCTCAAAAACATTAGGTTGAGCGACACGACTGAGGCACACCACACTTCACAGATTGCATCATACAACAGTAAACAAAAAAAACAAGGAGAGAGATAAGGCTCTGCACACCAATGCGCAGTACCCCTGCCCTCAAAAACAAGTGTAACTTGCACATTTCTCCCAAATAGAGAGAATCAGGGCTAAAAACACGCCCCAAGTCCATGTAGGGAGGGGGTCCACAGCTTGCTAGTGCAGCGAGTGTCCACAATGAACCGGCCATCTCACGTCCTGGATCCTAGATGGATTTAACTGTAATGAGTATGACTCGCCCACCCCAGGGCTATGGGACACCCGGTGCCGGGCCGGAGTAGTCCGGGGGTAGTCAGTGGTGGCGGGGCCCGACTCCGTGGCCTGACTCCGTGGCCCTGGTGGGTGTCAGTTTAAATAATGCTGGTGACTCGGGGTTTTGAATAAAGTTTGTGTTCGTGACGCCACCTGTGGTATGCGGCTATTAAGCCGCCGCTGCTGTGTAAGGCCTCCGGGGTGATGATATGGCAGCAATGGTGATACTGCTCCCCACAGGTGGAGCGGTGCCCCGGGGCACAGTTGGTGCTTGTGAGAGTCTATGGTGTAGTGAAAGTCTAAGCAGACGGAATAACAGAGGCAACTCCAAGGGTGCAGTTTCAAGTTCTTTACTCACACGTCCTGGTAGGAGCTCACTGGTGCCCTCAGACGACTGGAACCCACTGTCAGGGACCTCCGCCGTTTCTGGGTGATTCCTGGAGTAAAAACCGGTACCCTTCTCTCTAAGGTGTCTCTGTCTTCAGCTGTCTTCCTAAGCCTAGCTCTTTTAGGATGGACCTGCTCGGCTTCCACTACAGCCTCCAGGCTGGGGAGTCACCTGTCGGATGATTATTCCCTTTCTAGAGGTTCTGCTGTGGGCTGTGGCCCGGGGAGTTTACAACTTTCCCTGGGCCTCGGTTTTTACTGTTTGGAGATGATTTTGCACTCCTCCGGTTTCTAGGGACCGTCCCCTGTTGCAGCTTGATCCCTCCACCGATGTTCCTGTGGAACAGGCCACCACAGCTCTACAGCTATCCGTGGCACTGGAATCCCTTCTTTTCTCTGCTTGGTGTCACCTGGACCCTCTGAGTCCCAGGTTCTTCACCAGGAAGCGTCTTTCTTCTTCTCCGCTCCTGACTGACTAGAGCTTTTCTTCTACTTCTCCTCCTTGCCTGCCTCCTGCAGGTCTCCTCCTCCTTCCTCACTCTCTCTGACTACTCAAACTTGACCTTCCTTTCTCTGACTGCTCTCTGATGGCTCATCCCACCTCCCCAGTTGCTAAGCTGTATCCTATAGGAGCAGGGATGGGTCTTACGGCCCCTCCCAGCATGCAGCATGGGAGGGTTACTGCCACTGTCCCTGGTCCCAGTATGTACCTAACAATGGGTGTTGTGTGGATTTACCAGGGGACCGGTGTTCACTCCTTTCCTCACCCAGAATGGGGCATCACACCACTGGATGGGGTGCAATGTCCTGTGGCGATGGAAGCCTCAGGGGCGCCAAAAGTACACCAGCATAGCGTCCCAAACAAAAACAACACCTGGCGGCAGAAAAGGGAGCCTCAAGTATTCTTCCTCAGGGACCTCTCGTTGATATCCAGCCAAGATAGTGCCTCCCCGGCCATATCAAAAAAATGAGTCTCCGTTCGCAGCAATCCGCAGCTTAGCAGGGTACAGCATGGAGTATGGCACTTGTATGTTGCGCAGACGTTTTTGATCTCAATAAATTGCGCTCTTTTACGTTGCACTTCCATGGAGAAATCAGGAAATATTGAAATTTTCCTCCCATCAATTGCAAGTTCTTTGATATCTCTGGCTCTGCGCAGGATAGTGTCCCTATCTTTATAGTGCAGTAGTTTAATCAGAATAGGACGTGGGGGTGCTCCCGGCTGGGGGGCATGCGTAGAAACCCTGTGTGCCCTCTCAATGGTGAAGAAAGGGGACAGTATATCTTTTCCTATGGTATCTTTGAGCCATTTTTCAAAAAAATTCAGTGGGTCATTGCCCTCCATCCTCTCTGGGACCCCCACCAGTCTCAAATTACTTCTGCGAGAGCGGTTCTCCAAATCATCCACCTTGTTTAGCAGTGTGGAGATATTTTGCGTGGCCTTTCCCAGCTCTCGTGACATTGGTGGTAATTTATCCTCTGTTGCATTCACTCATATCTGAGGTGACAGTTCCCATCTGGCTGCTTAGAGTGGCCAATGTGGTATTACAAGAGTTAATTGCTGTCAGAATGTCCCTCAGTGTGGGCTCAGTGAGGATAGGTCCAGTCTGCTCCATATCGCCCCCTCCTCCCTCTGCCAGCGCAGGCCTCAGTGTCTTCAGATCCTGTGCTGCTGAGCATGCAGGGCCCAGTGTACTCAGTCTCCCCGTCGGGTATGTAATCTCCCTGCTCCAGGGCCCGTTCAGCGCCGCCATCGGGTGCCTCGTCGGAGGTAAGCTATGTGCCAGGGGCCACTCTGGCAAACCGCTCCAGCCTGCCCGCTACTCCCACTGCTCCACCGTGGGACGGTGTGGACGCCGGCGGCGCCATGTTGGATTCTGCAGAGGTACGATCCTGCGCGTCTCTGTCCTTCTTACTGCTGCTGCGGACTGGCATATCTCGGCGGTTCTCGCTTCCCCGGGTGTTGTGAGCAATATTGCAGCCCTCCAGGGTCGGTGGTGCTTGCTAGCAAGGCTGGTGTTCAGGATATCTTAGAAACCAGGCAAGAGCTCACCTGCGCTGCGTCCTCTACATGAAGTCCAGGCCACGCCCCCAGTCCATCTCTTTTCTAAACTTAGAATTCCCTTCGAAAAAAAATCTTGATCTTGACCCTCAAAAACATCCCCAACAGCGGTTATCACGTCGCTATTGTCGTCAAATTTCTTGCCCCGGAGGTGTTCCTTGAGGCGAGGAAAGAGAAAGAAGTCACTGGGGGCTAGATCTGGCGAATATGGGGGGTGTTCCACCAGTTCAAAGCCCGCTTCTTGAATGGTTGCCATGGCAAGTGCAGCTTTGTGAGCCAGCGCGTTATCTTGGTGAAACAGCACTCCAGCCCGCAGTTTGCCGCGCCTTTTCTCCTTGATAGCCTCCTGCAATCTTCTTATTTGTTCTGCGTAGTAGGAGCCCGTAATAGTGGCTCCCTTCTCCAAATAGTCCACCATAATAATTCCTTCAGCGTCCCAAAAAACGTACGCCATAACCTTCCCTGCTGAGCTTGACACTTTGAATTTCTTCGGCGTCGGTTCGTCGGCTCGTTTCCATGTCATCGATTGTTGTTTAGTTTCAGGATGAAAGTGGTGGATCCAGGTCTCGTCCATGGTCAAAAAACGTGACAAAAAATTCTCCTTGTCTGCTTGGAACTTTCCTAGATTTGCTATTGAAATGTCAACTCGTTTCTTCTTTTGCTCGTCGTTTTTTTCCATTTTGATGTTCACTTCTCGGCAGTTCATATTCAAATGAATGTAGCTCCCGGGAATCGTGGCCTATTTAAGTGATTTTTTTTTTCCTGGACTAGTGGGTACCTAAGAGAGAAGAAAACATTTTATTTTAATTTCTGTGTGCAATAGAAATAACCGATTTATCATTACTTTTGGATCGCCCCTCGTATTTCTTGCTAAAACCACCCATGGAAAGACCTACAAAAACATTGAATATCATAATTGAGTACAGGCATAGATATCGTCAATAATATAGATGTGTTAAACATATAATTAAGCAATCAAATCCAAAGGTAATAGTACTAACACTCCCACTAACGCCCAACTACATCCATCTCATAATTTAGCCATCAATTATTACACCAGGTCATACACACAGATGTCATAGATGGAGGAGTAAAGGAAAGAAGATCTTGATCAGAAGTAGTAAGATTAGTACTAATCGCTAATTCAAGCACGTTTTTTTTCTTTATCGTTCCTATGGGAGACCCAGACATTGGGTGTATAGCTTCTGTCTCCGGAGGACACACAAAGTACTACACTAAAAAGTGTAGCTCCTCCCTCTGAGCATATACACCCCCTGGATAACCAAATCCAGCCAGTTCAATGCTTTGTGTTCAGGAGGCATACATCCACACATGCATTCTCATTTGATTTTTGATTTTTGGAAAGAGTTTGAAGAAAAGCGGGCCCAAGCCTGGACTCCCGGCATGTCCCTTCTCCACCCCACTGTGTCGGCGGTGTTGTTAAGGTTGATTTCAGGGCTGGAGCCTTACATGTCGTGCTCCTTCACCATCCCTCGGGCTCTGGCTTGAAGTGGGAGCCAGCACGGTTCTCCCTGCCTTGCAGGAGACCGGTCTCCATCCGCAGCCCTTCAGGATCCTGCCGGACGGAGCACTCATCCCCAGGGACTTGAAACCCTGCGTCTCACAAGCGAAGTATCTGAGACGTTATTTTCGGGGGGTCCATTGTACTTTATTGTTGGGGAGAGTGGGCTGTGTATCTGTTCTGACATTTCGGGCCGGTTCTCTGGTTTTCACCTGAGAACCGCGCCGATGGTGCCTGCGCGCCGGCTGCATCGCTTAAATTTAGGCCCCAGCTTCGCCTGAGGCCTAGTTTCGATTTCACTGCCCCTGCATGTCAATCATGCAGAGGGACAGTGCGGCTCCGCCCAGCGGCCGTTCGGCACAGGGGAGGGACACTCCTCTCTGAGTAAATGTCTCCTCCCCTGTAAATCTCCTTGGTCCTCCAGATCCCGCTCTCAGAGTAGGCCCCGCCCCCTCTCCTCGCTCCGGCGCCATTTTATCAGCGTTCTCAGCGATCGGCGCTGGCTGCAGCATCTCTGCTAATCTGTCTGGGGGTCCGGGCTGTGGGATCTGGAGGGCACACAAACGGTCTGGTAAGCCACAACCTCCGGTTGTGGACCTGCTTATATACTCTCTGGGGGTCATTCTGGCTCAGAGCCCCCACTTCAGCAGCATGTCTCACACAAGGAGCAAGGCTGTACGCAATATGCACTGCATGTAAGCTCGTGCTGCCTGAACCGAGCACATATCCACATTGTGATGCCTGCTCTAACCTGGCAATGCCTCAGCCTGGTATCGCACCCACAGTGGTCCCTCCGGCTGCTCCGGTGGCTGAACCCCCGGCTTGGGTAGAATCCTCTAGGTCAATCTCCCAGTCTTTTGCCGACTCCATGGGACAGCTGTCCCGGACTTTGCTGATCATGCATCAGCCCCCTTCTCAGGGCGCCGCTGCTGCTAGGGCTCTCTCAGCGGAGCTCACAGAGGATTCTTCATCTGGTCCCAGACCCCGTCCTCCTAAAAGGAGACGCAGGGCTCCCTCTCCTTCCTCGTCCCGTGGCTCTGATTCACGAGCTGACTCGCAGGACGAGGAGGATGCCTCCATGTGCCCCATTGATCTGTCCGAAAGTGACGCAGATGTTAGTGATTTGATTGCGTCCATTAATTCTGTACTGGACCTCAATCCGCCAGTATCAGAGGAGCAACCCTCTCTGGCAGAAAAGCACCAGTTTACCTTGCCTAAGAGGACAAGGAGTGTGTTCTTTAACCACTCCAGTTTTCAGGCCACTGTGACCAAGCCTAGGGCCTGTCCTGACAAACGCTTCCCAAAGCGCGGTTCTGATGACCGTTTTCCCTTTCCACCTGAGGTGGTCAAGGAGTGGGCTCATTCACCAAAGGTAGACCCTCCGGTGTCTAGACTCTCAGCCCGGACCGTTGTATCAGTGGCTGATGGCACCTCTTTTAAGGATGCCACTGACCGCCAGGTTGACCTTCTGGCCAAATCTGTATATGAGGCGGCAGGGGCCTCGTTCTCCCCATCTTTTGCAGCAGTGTGGGCTCTCAAAGCCATCTCTGCTTCTCTAGAGGAGATGCATTCCCTCACCAGGGACTCTATGCCCGAAATGGTTGCCTTAACTTCCCAGGCTTCAGCCTTTTCATCCTATGCCATGTCTGCCATGCTGGAGGCTTCTCACCGCACTACGGTGGCTTCGGCTAATTCCCTCGCTATCCGCAGGATCTTGTGGCTTCGAGAGTGGAAGGCAGACGCTTCTTCAAAGAAGTACCTTGCTGGGCTCCCATTTGCTGGGTCCAGGCTGTTTGGTGAACAACTGGATGAAATTATTAAGGAAGCTACTGGCGGGAAGAGTACTTCCATGCCACAAACTAAAACCAGGAAACCTGTCCAGGGCAGGAACCAGTCGAGGTTTCGTTCCTTTCGTTCCTCCAACTGGTCGTCCTCTAAGCCCTCGGCCTCGTCCACTAACTCAGCCAAGGATCAAAAATCCAACTGGCGCACGAAGCCGCGTCCTCAGAAGACCGCAGGAGCTGCTGCCACTAAGGCAGCCTCCTCTTGACTATCTGGCCGCGCCAGCAACGTCCTTGGTCGGTGGCAGGCTCTCCCACTTTGGCGACGTGTGGTTTCAACACGTCTCCGATCAGTGGGTGCGGGATATCCTCTCCCACGGCTACAGGATAGAGTTCTCTTCCAGCCCGCCAAACAGATTTTTTCTGTCAACTCCCCCCTGCTCCAAGGCCGCCGCCTTCTCTCAGGCCGTGGCATCCTTGCAGGCCAACGGAGTAATTGTACCGGTTCCCGCCCGGGAAAGGTTCAGAGGTTTCTACTCAAATCTCTTCCTAGTCCCCAAAAAGGACGGTTCCTTCCGGCCCATCCTGGATCTCAAGCTTCTCAACAAGCATGTTCAGGTGCGGCATTTTCGCATGGAGTCTTTGCGATCAGTCATTGTCTCAATGACCCAAGGAGATTTCCTGGCATCCATCGACATCAGAGATGCCTATCTGCATGTGCCAATTGCAGTTTCACACCAGCGTTGGCTACGTTTTGCAATCGGAGAGGAACATTTCCAATTCGTGGCTCTCCCCTTCGGGTTAGCCACGGCCCCTCGAGTATTCACCAAGGTCATGGCAGCAGTGGTTGCGGTTCTGCACCTCCAGGGGTTGGCAGTGATTCCTTACCTGGACGACCTTCTAGTCAAGGCTTCATCCAGTGCAGACTGTCAGCGGAGTGTCTCGCTCACTCTCGCCACTCTAGTCCAATTCGGGTGGCTTGTCAATCTGCTCAAGTCCACTCTGACTCCGACCCAGAAGCTCACGTACCTAGGGATGCAATTCGAGACTCTGCCGGCACTTGTGAAGCTGTCCTTAGTCAAACAGCAGTCCCTCCATCTGGCGGTGCGCTCTTTGCTGAGGCCCCGCCGTCATTCCATCAGGCACCTAATGCAGGTGCTGGGTCAGATGGTGGCGTCAATGGAAGCGGTTCCCTTTGCCCAGTTCCATCTGCGTCCTCTGCAGCTGGACATTCTCCGCTGTTGGGACAAGCGGACTTCCTCCTTGCACAGGTTAGTGGCTCTGTCGCCACAGACCAGGAGCTCCCTTCAGTGGTGGCTTCGGCCCCTCTCTCTGTCTCAGGGACGCTCCTTCCTGGCCCCATCCTGGGTGATACTCACCACGGATGCCAGTCTATCCGGCTGGGGAGCAGTATATCTCCACCACAGAGCGCAGGGCACCTGGACTCCGTCCGAATCAGCCCTCTCGATCAATGTGCTGGAAATCAGAGCTGTGCTTCTAGCTCTCTTAGCTTTTCACCACCTGTTGGCGGGCAAGCACATTCGAGTCCAGTCAGACAACGCGACAGCGGTTGCCTACATCAATCACCAAGGCGGGACACGCAGCTGCCTGGCAATGTTGGAGGTTCAACGCATCCTTCAGTGGACGGAGGACTCCAAGTCCACCATATCCGCAGTCCACATCCCAGGCGTGGAAAACTGGGAGGCAGATTATCTCAGCCGTCAAACCATGGACAGCGGCGAGTGGTCTCTGCATCCGGCAGTGTTTCGGTCAATCTGCCGCAAGTGGGGCACTCCGGAAGTGGATCTAATGGCATCCCGGCACAACAACAAGGTTCCGGTTTACGTGGCTCGCTCCCACGATCCTCAGGCCTTTGCAGCGGACGCTCTGGTTCAGGATTGGTCCCAGTTTCGTCTGTCCTACGTGTTTCCCCCTCTAGCTCTCTTGCCCAGAGTCCTGCGCAAGATTAGAATGGAGGGCCGTCGGGTCATCCTCATTGCTCCGGACTGGCCCAGACGAGCTTGGTACCAATATGGTTATGGGCAGATAAGGTATGCACACCAGTGACTATGGAAGGGGAATACATGTAATAGCAGAAACTGCTGTGTGAATACTGACATGAAAAATTCAATAGCTATATGTATAGAATGAAATGTGAAAAATGGAACCTGCATTACTGCCATGAACACATGAATAAAGAGAAATTTAGCTACCGAATTGATCAATGCAATAGAGCCCCAACACTACGCCAAAGTATTTCTCTACGTTGGGGTCCCTAGCTTGTGTGTGTCCTCTCATGCAGTTAAAAAACTTACCGTGTATGGGAAGCTAAGACCCAGGCTATATATACGATGTGGATTGGCAATAGGTGTGTATGGGGAGGGTTCACAAACGAAAAACTACTAACATTAAGGAATAACGTTTGGAACTCCATTCTATGTCTGAACTGGGTGCAAAAAACCTAAAAAACATCACTATGGGGAGATAAGGTATGCACACCAGTGACTATGGAAGGGGAATACATGTAATAGCAGAAACTGCTGTGTGAATACTGACATGAAAAATTCAATAGCTATATGTATAGAATGAAATGTGAAAAATGGAACCTGCATTACTGCCATGAACACATGAATAAAGAGAAATTTAGCTACCGAATTGATCAATGCAATAGAGCCCCAACACTACGCCAAAGTATTTCTCTACGTTGGGGTCCCTAGCTTGTGTGTGTCCTCTCATGCAGTTAAAAAACTTACCGTGTATGGGAAGCTGAGACCCAGGCTATATATATGATGTGGATTGGCAATAGGTGTGTATGGGGAGGGTTCACAAACGAAAAACTACTAACATTAAGGAATAACGTTTGGAACTCCATTCTATGTCTGAACTGGGTGCAAAAAACCTAAAAAACATCACTATGGGGAGATAAGGTATGCACACCAGTGACTATGGAAGGGGAATACATGTAATAGCAGAAACTGCTGTGTGAATACTGACATGAAAAATTCAATAGCTTTATGTATAGAATGAAATGTGAAAAATGGAACCTGCATTACTGTCATGAACACATGAATAAAGAGAAATTTAGCTACCGAATTGATCAATGCAATAGAGCCCCAACACTACGCCAAAGTATTTCTCTACGTTGGGGTCCCTAGCTTGTGTGTGTCCTCTCATGCAGTTAAAAAACTTACCGTGTATGGGAAGCTGAGACCCAGGCTATATATACGATGTGGATTGGCAATAGGTGTGTATGGGGAGGGTTCACATACGAAAAACTACTAACATTAAGGAATAACGTTTGGAACTCCATTCTATGTCTGAACTGGGTGCAAAAAACCTAAAAAACATCACTATGGGGAGATAAGGTATGCACACCAGTGACTATGGAAGGGGAATACATGTAATAGCAGAAACTGCTGTGTGAATACTGACATGAAAAATTCAATAGCTATATGTATAGAATGAAATGTGAAAAATGGAACCTGCATTACTGCCATGAACACATGAATAAAGAGAAATTTAGCTACCGAATTGATCAATGCAATAGAGCCCCAACACTACGCCAAAGTATTTCTCTACGTTGGGGTCCCTAGCTTGTGTGTGTCCTCTCATGCAGTTAAAAAACTTACCGTGTATGGGAAGCTGAGACCCAGGCTATATATACGATGTGGATTGGCAATAGGTGTGTATGGGGAGGGTTCACAAACGAAAAACTACTAACATTAAGGAATAACGTTTGGAACTCCATTCTATGTCTGAACTGGGTGCAAAAAACCTAAAAAACATCACTATGGGGAGATAAGGTATGCACACCAGTGACTATGGAAGGGGAATACATGTAATAGCAGAAACTGCTGTGTGAATACTGACATGAAAAATTCAATAGCTATATGTATAGAATGAAATGTGAAAAATGGAACCTGCATTACTGCCATGAACACATGAATAAAGAGAAATTTAGCTACCGAATTGATCAATGCAATAGAGCCCCAACACTACGCCAAAGTATTTCTCTACGTTGATGTCCCTAGCTTGTGTGTGTCCTCTCATGCAGTTAAAAAACTTACCGTGTATGGGAAGCTGAGACCCAGGCTATATATACGATGTGGATTGGCATGGCAGTAATGCAGGTTCCATTTTTCACATTTCATTCTATACATATAGCTATTGAATTTTTCATGTCAGTATTCACACAGCAGTTTCTGCTATTACATGTATTCCCCTTCCATAGTCACTGGTGTGCATACCTTATCTCCCCATAGTGATGTTTTTTAGGTTTTTTGCACCCAGTTCAGACATAGAATGGAGTTCCAAACGTTATTCCTTAATATGAGCTTGGTACCAAGACCTGCTCCATCTGTCCGTAGAGGTGCCGTGGCATCTCCCGGACCGGCCAGACCTTCTCTCACAAGGTCCGTTTTTCCGCCAGAATTCTGCGGCTCTCAGATTGACGGCGTGGCTCTTGAGTCATGGATCTTGACGACTTCTGGTATACCTCCTGAAGTCATCTCCACTATGACTCGGGCTCTGAAGTCTTCCTCGGCCAAAATTTATCACAGGACCTGGAGAATTTTCCTGTCCTGGTGTCGCTCTTCCGGCCATGCTCCTTGGCTTTTTTCCTTGCCGACCCTCCTGTCCTTTCTACAGTCCGGTCTGCAGCTAGGACTATCCCTCAAGGGACAGGTCTCGGCTCTGTCAGTGTTGTTCCAGCGGCGTATCACCCGGCTGGCTCAGGTGCGCACCATCATGCAGGGCGCGTCTCACATCATTCCGCCTTACCGGCAGCCCTTGGATCCCTGGGACCTAAATTTGGTCCTCACGGCCTTGCAGAAACCCCCCTTTGAGCCTCTTAGGGAGGTTTCTTTGTCTCGTCTTTCACAGAAGGTGGTCTTTCTAGTGGCCATAACTTCCCTCAGGAGAGTCTCTGATTTGGCTGCGCTCTCTTCGGAGTCACCTCTTTTGGTTTTTCATCAAGACAAGGTGGTTCTCTGTCCGACTCCGGACTTTCTCCCTAAGGTGGTTTCTCCTTTCCACCTTAACCAGGACATTTCCCTGCCTTCCTTTTGTCCGGCTCCTGTTCATCGCTTTGAAAAAGCGTTGCATACTCTGGATCTGGTGCGGGCGCTCCGGATCTATGTGTCTCGCACCGCTGTTCTTAGGCGGTGCACCTCTCTTTTTGTGCTAACCACAGGTCGGCGTAAGGGCCTCTCGGCTTCTAAGCCGACCTTGGCTCGTTGGATTAGGTCGGCCATTTCTGATGCCTACCAGTGTACTCAGGTGCCTCCCCCGCCGGGGATCAAGGCACACTCGACCAGAGCTGTCGGTGCCTCTTGGGCTTTTAGGCACCAGGCTACGGCTCAGCAGGTCTGTCAGGCTGCCACTTGGACTAGTCTGCATACCTTTTCAAAGCACTACCAAGTGCATGCTCATGCTTCGGCAGATGCGAGCTTGGGCAGACGCATCCTTCAGGCGGCTGTCGCCTATTTGTGAAGTTAGGTTCCGCCTACTTCCCAGTTTCCTGTTTATTCCCACCCATGGACTGCTTTGAGACGTCCCAATGTCTGGGTCTCCCATAGGAACGATAAAGAAAAAGAGAATTTTGTTTACTTACCATAAATTCTTTTTCTTATAGTTCCATATTGGAAGACCCAGCACCCTCCCTGTTGCCTGTTGGCAGTTTCTTGTTCCGCGTGTTATCACCGGCTGTTGTAGACAGAGTCTCCGGTTGTTCCGGTTCTTGCTCTATCTCTACTTGTGGGTGGCTATTCTCCTTCAGCTTTTGCACTAAACTGGCTAGATTTGGTTATCCAGGGGGTGTATATGCTCAGAGGGAGGAGCTACACTTTTTAGTGTAGTACTTTGTGTGTCCTCCGGAGGCAGAAGCTATACACCCAATGTCTGGGTCTCCCAATACGGAACTATAAGAAAAAGAATTTACGGTAAGTAAACAAAATTCTCTTTTTATCAATTACCTATAACCATTATTCAAACCATCAAAAAAAGGCAAAGAAAATTGTTTGCCTCTATGGATGGCTCCAACATCAGTCCCAATTAATGATATCTCAGATACAATTATAGATAAGAAACCAGGGGACCACTTTTTCAAACCTTATTGATGCTTATTAGTATCCATAAGTCATCATTATTTATATTGGCATTAACCACCTAATGGAGACTAATTTGATCCAAACATTAGAAATTACCCCCCCCCATTGTATACGTGATGGAACTTCCTTCAAAAAGTTCTAAACAGGTCAGAGAAAGAATTGCCTACACCTGTTAGCATAGATATTAATTCACCAGCCAAGACAACAGTTTAGCAGCAGTCCAACATAAATTAATAATGTCCAGATTCTTGATAGATGGATCACATATACATTACACATCCACTTGGGACTCCTATGATCAAAGGAGAAATTCTGCCGTTCTTCATGGGATTAATGGATTTATATTTTGATATATCAAACTTCCATTTCCCTTGTTCTGACCAAACAAATACTGTGCTTGATTGGCAACCTTAATTATCCAGAATAGCCTTCATCTTGACGCGTTTCCCCCCTTGTCTATTCAAACCAAGGGGTTTATCAGGATGATTTTTTATCAAAAGAATCCATGAGTATGCCAAATTTCTTTAATTCAATATGTATCTAAAAAAAGAAATATGGAACCTCTCAGTATACATTGTTCATATTCACAGAGAACCCATTTACAAATTAAACCTGGGCTCCAACGACCAAAATCATGGAATAAATAGAAGTCCCAGGTAAATAGATCCGATAATATTATTGTTTTTATTCATCAGTAACTGGATCCTAATTGAAGACCAATATCATTTATCATTATGGGCAAACTTTAAGGGAACCTCCTCCCCCATGTAAAAAAAAATGGCCAAGCTAATTAATATTAGTCAGTGGAGTCCCACATTATAATCCAAAAGGATCCTCACCAATAAAGGGGTCTCCACAAAAAATCATAACAGTAGCCTAAATGCCCCTCCTAATTGTTTTAAGCTATACTCCCATTATATACATAAATACAAATCCCAAACTCTACTCACCCTAGGCACCTCAGATCTAACAAATGATGGAGTCCAATAAAATCATGTCTCCAGTGCTCAATATCCTTCCCACATGGTGGACTGACCAAACGCCATATTACCATAATCTGAGAGATTCAAAAGGACGCGGCACAACAAGTCCCAGATTATGGGCGGCATTAAATACAAAAACGCCGTCCAATTTCTGGCCTCCCTAGACCCAGCAATTCGTGGTATTGTGCATGCGTTAAGCAACGCAAACCACATGACCAAACAAGGAAATAAAGCAGATCCTTGGACACATAAAGCCGTAACTACTGGGCATGCGCCAAACTATGCAAATAGCGCGGATACGCTTAAGTACTAATTACTTTTACGTTATCCGCAAACCTCCTTAAGTGTAGTTACCGCGTACCCTTCCAGCCACTCAAACCCAACACAGAGACACTGACCGTGCAAAACAAACAGATGAGTTGAACTAGTGCTCCCAGTTCAACAATAGCGTATACCGTAACCTCCTCAATCCCATTACTCTCAAACAAAGATAAAGAATGAGAGAGCCCGGGAAAATATCCAAAGAGGCACAGACCAGTAAAAGGCACCCCTTATTTGCCGTTCACGGCATATCCCCAAACAGAATTACATCTAACCACTGCTTTGCAATTTTGGGGCCAGTGGGGAGAGAGAGAGGAAGGGGGGGGGGGGAACCAAGAATCCTTTAATTTGTCTAGATGCTCCAGATATGCTTTTATAGATGCTATAAATAACAAAAACATAATGCTCATAGCTTATAATCTGTAATCAAAGGCCATATTTTTCAGAGTTTAACATCCTAAATATTCATAATCAACCGAGATACTCCCTGCCATTTTAACCGTAGAATAGCTTCTCAAAAAAAGAAAATTTGCAAATATTAGCATGATCCAAACACAAAGACTGCCATTGATAAAGACGGTCTCAAAAAATGTCACAAATCATCTTTAGATTTGGCACTCCATTGCTTCATTCTTATAACTGGACCCCCCAACCCTAGGATAGCTAACTAGAGGACAGAATCCCCCCAAAAAACAGTCAAGACCCTTAATGACACACAAATCCCATCACTAACATTTTAAGGAAGCAACTAAACGTTAGAGTTTCATTGAGACCTTTTGGTTTCAGAGTCCATACGGAAAATCTATTCCGTTTCTTTCCTAAGTATCTTATTGTTCCAATTACCACCTCTCTGTTTGATCACCTCTAGAACCTCAAATTTCAGAACCCTCTCGTCTCCACCATGAAACTCCACATGACGAGATGAGATATTGGGGTGTCTCGTTTGTGGAAAATGTCTCCCAGATGATCCCCTATATGTCTCCGCAATTCACATTGTGGTTTTCCCTCATAATTTTTTGGGCATGTACACAACCCCACGTGTAAGGCAGAATTTTTTTTTTGGCCTATCAACTCATCCGCCATCAGGACACGCCAATATCTCCTCAAAATATTAAAAATGTGTTCCGACTGTTCGTTGTAGGTGCCAATTACTCTAATATCCTCAGGTTGTCTTTCTTTTTGCTGGGATCAATAAAAGATCCCTTTGTTTTTCCAAAGCATTATGGAAGGCTCCATTAAGGGTCTCCTCCAGATATCCTCTTTCTCTAAATCTTCTCCGCAGATTAGATGCCTCAACTCTAAAAGAGTTAACTTCAGAGCAGTTAAGTCTGGCTCTAAGGTATTGCCCCTTCGGAATACCTTTCCGAAGAGGCAATGGATGGTGGCTGTCCCAACGGAGCAAACTATTCATTGCTGTTAGCTTCCTAAAAATGGTTGTATGGACGGATCCTCATCGAGAGAAATTAACAAATGCAGATGGGATGGGATCTCCCATTTATTGATCTCAAAAGTGAACACCTAAGGTTAAAACTGTTCTCACCTAATTCCTCGACCATTCTCCCAAATTTTTCCTTTGTCCCCTTCCAAATGACAAGGACGTCATCTATGTATCGATACCACGTACTTATCTTATCCTGCCACCACTTTCCTTCATCCGAAAACACGACTGTTTCCTCCCACCAGCCCAGGAGGAAATTTGCATAACTAGGTGCACAAGAACAACCCATAGCGGTCCCCCTGAGCTGGTGAAAGTACTTACCACTTTATAGGAAGTAATTGTAGTGCAGGACAAATCACAGCAGACCAAGGACAAACTCATTGTGCGTATCGAAATGTCTGGTAAAAAGTCAAAAATATCATATCCATAACTTGTAAAAACCTCCAAGTTGTCACACATTGATAAAGTTAGTTGAATGCTACATTTCTGAACAGATATAGTAGTAGAAGGCTTGTAGTTAAAAAAAAATCTAGTCTTAAAGGGAAACATTTTAATATTTTTTTCTTTTTTTATTTCAAGTAAAATTGATGTTTTGTGGGATTTTTTATTTTACATTTTACTATTTTATATATCATGAAATCTTGTAATTTTCAGCCCAGCCTCTAAGTCTCAAATTAGATTGACACATACTGTACTGTAGTGATTGCTTCTCAGTAGTCAATTATGGAAAGCAAAACCACAATTACAGGTATCATCTATACATAAACATAATCCAGGATCCACCATACACAATAGGTAGAGGTCACAGCCCACCTCCTCTCTATCCACTGTGAGCTCTGCACTGAGCTCAGTCAAGGTACATCTCCAAAAGTCTAGTTTCTATACTCCATGTAGCTGCTGTAAAATATATCTCCAAATGCTGTTAGCAGCTCAGCCCCATAATCCTGTACAGAAAACAATAAAAAAATAAAACCAATTAACAAAAAAAAAAAGGAAAACTGGTTGATGCAAAAGTTTGTGCACCCTGCATGTTTAGTACCTAATAGGTACCCTTTGGCAACTATCACAACAATAAACACTTTCTTTGTAGCCAGCCAATAGTCTTTCAATTCTTGTTTGAGGGATTTTTCATCCATTCTTCCTTGGAAAAGTCTTCCAGTACTGTAAGATTCCTGGCTCGTCTTGCATGCACTGATCTTTTAAGGTCTAGCCACAGATTTTCAATGACTAAAGTATTAAGGGGTTGTCAATTTTTGGGTAAAATCCTTTTTTAATGCATGTGTTTGGGGCTAAAAATATTTTTTTCAAAGGAGTTTAATTAAAAAGGTTTGGTTTTTACAGGCTCTTTGTTTCCTGCGCAATCAACTTTGATGTGGTATTGTCATGAGTATGCCTTGCTCAGGGAAGCCCTCTGGCGAGTCTGGGTCCAGAAGGTCACAACAGCTTATGCGCAGGTCTGCAGCTTGTATTCAATTGTAATTGCTTTCTTTTGGTGCTGTAAGGGTTAAGGACTCTTTCCTGGCTCGCTATCCTCTGTAGCCTTGATCTTAGGTGCAGCTCCTTGTGATCACTCCAATTTGCTATAAAAATTCATATGTTTTACCATCTGATACAGGTGTAGAATATCATTTCTAAGCTGTCCCCTTTGGAAGGAGCAAGTCTCTGGAAGAAGCTGAGGTGTCATGACAATTGCAGCTGTGGTGCTTGGCTGCATTGGATGAGTTTGGAATGTTTTCCTTATTGTGTCTATTTTCCCCTCTGTCTGCTTTCTCTTGTGTTGTATTATTGTAGTGGTGAGACTACTATTGTCGCCAGTCTTCTCACTACCCAGGGTCAGTTCATGGCAAGCAAGGGCCAAGGCAAGGGATCAGCGATTGGGGGAAGGACCTGTTAGGGAGTGCAGGGATCAGCCACAGGTGAGGGTAGGAGGTGACCCCACTCCCCTCTTCTTAGCGTCAGGGCCCACCATTGTATCGTGTTCCATATTTACTCTGTGTTGTGGCACTCACCGGGGGTTTGCTTTTACCCTGCAGAACCCCGGTAGTCACTGCGTTACAGGTATGTGTTCATAAATCAACTTAGAGGAGCTCAAAAACAGATAAGTTACAAATTTTACCATCTGAACGAGGGCACTGACAAATTTTCAGTTAATTCATCCTGCGTCCAACAATCAACAGGGCAACGCAGAGGGTATAGAAGGCAAACTATACAAATTTTGTGATAAAACCCAATTGTAAAAATTATTTTTGGTCCCAAATACATGCATTTAATAAAAAAAAAAAAAAAAAAAAGTGGACTAGCCTTTTCCTGCTCTAGTATTCGCTCTTTGATTTCCTAAAGATTAACTACCCCTAAAAGTAAAGCCATATACACTGGGTGCAGACTTATTAGGCAAGTTGTATTTTAGAGGATTTTTTTTTATTATTGATCAACAACTATGTTCTCAATTAACCCAAAAGACTCATAAATATCAAAGCTTAATATTTTAGGAAGTTGGAGTGGGTTTTTTTTAGATGTGGCTAATCTTAGGAGGATATCTGTTTGTGCAGGTAACTATTACTATGCAGAATTATTACGCAACTTAATAAAAACCAAATATATTCCCATCTCACTTGTTTATTTTCACCAGGTAAACCAATATAACTGCACAAAATTTAGAAATAAACATTTCTGACATGCAAAAACAAACCCCCCAAAAATTAGGGACCAATATAGCCACCTTTCTTTATGATGACACTCAACAGCCTACCATCCATAGATTCTGTCAGTTGCTTGATCTGTTTACGATCAACATTGCGTGCAGCAGCCACCACAGCCTCCAGACACTGCTCCGAGAGGTGTACTGTTTTCCCTCCCTGTAGATCTTACATTTTATGAGGGACCACAGGTTCTCTACGGGGTTCAGATCAGGTGAACAAGGGGGCCATGTCATTATTTTTTCATCTTTTAGACCTTTACTGGCCAGCCACGCTGTGGAGTAGTTGGATGCATGTAATGGAGCATTGTCCTGCATGAAAATCATGTTTTTCTTGAACGATACCGACTTCTTCCTGTACCACTGCTTGAAGAAGTTGTCTTCCAGAAACTGGCAGTAGGTCTGGGAGTTGAGCTTCACTCCATCCTCAGCCCGAAAAGGTCCCACAAGTTCACCTTTGATGATACCAGCCCATACCAGTACCCCACCTCCACCTTGCTGGCATCTGAGTCGGAGTGGAGCTCTCTGCCCTTTACTGATCCAGCCTCTGGCCCATTCATCTGGCCCATCAAGAGTCATTCTCATTTCATCAGTCCATAAAACCTTTGAAAAATTAGTCTTAAGATATTTCTTGGCCCAGTCTTGACGTTTTATCTTATGTTTCTTGTTCAAAGGTGGTCGTTATTCAGCCTTCCTTACCTTGGCCATGTCCCGGAGTATGGCACACTTTGTGCTTTTTGATACTCCACTAACGTTGCAGCTCTGAAATATGGCCAAACTGGTGGCAAATGGCATCTTGGCAGCTTCACGCTTGATTTTCTTCAATTCATGGGCAGTTATTTTGCGCCTTTTTGCCCAACACGCTTCTTGAGACCCTGTTGGCTATTTGCCATGCAACGCTTGATTGTTCGGTGATCACGATTCAAAAGTTTGGCAATTTCAAGACTGCTGCATCCCTCTGCAAGACATCTCACAATTTTGGACTTTTAAGAGCCCGTAAAATCTCTCTTCTGACCCATTTTGCCAAAGGAAAGGAAGTTGCCTAATAAGTATGCACCCCTTATATAGGGTGTTGATGTCATTACACCACACTCCTCCTCGTTACAGAGATGTGTGGCGCCCCTGATTCGATCTGGCACCACTGAGTATTGCACCCATGCTGGGACAGTACTTTCAGGTAATCCTAAGGGCCAGAATGAGGTGTGTACGCACAGACACATAGCAACCAAGTCTCACACACCAGTAGATGGGTCCCTTGGGTAGTCTCCAGAGGGGGCTAGCTTTCAAATCTCGTCAAGGGGTGGGGCGGAGAGGCTGAGAGCTAAAGTGCAGAGGTTGTCAGGGAAAGAAGGAGAGCCAGTCTGGTGGTGGTGAGCACGGCAGTCGCGAGGCGGACACACGCGCTCACACTAGTCAGACCCTGCGCAGTGTAGTAACAGTTAGCGGGGGAGAACGGTCACCGAGTCGTCAGACAAAAGAGGTGCTCCTGGTGACTAGGCACGTACGGGGTACAGGTCCCTAGAGCAGACTCCAGTTTAACAACTTGCTAAACCTGGCGGTGAGGGGAACCACAGGTAGTTCACCCACCACACAGAGTCCGAGCCTCAGCAGCAACGCAGGGACCCATAAGGAGACAGCGCTTGAAGCAATCTCTCATGGTCCACGCTGCCGGCAAACGGGCTGAACACAGGGGAGAAAAGGCAGTAGCGACTCCCTGGATAGACCCCCACGGTACTTCAGGTCAGAGGGTTATCCGAACACAAGAGTGCTAGGAAGGCGAGCTAACAGGTTACCCTTAGACTGGCCCGAAGGAACCCTGATCTTACCTGGTTACTCACAGCAACGCCGGGGTCAGCTCACAACAACATCAAAGTGAGTAAAAACCAGTTAAAAAGACTTTTGGACTCCGCCTGTGTTATTACGGACTTGCTACCCTGCTCACCCGAGCCCCTGGGGCCTGGCTCACTCACAGGAGGCTGAAACATCTGACTGCAAACCCCATCAACCCCGGACACTCATAATATTTGCAGTGGCGGTCATCCACATCCCTGACCGCAAGCCGTGAGTGGCGTCACGACACATATATACAAAACTAACAGTACCTGTTGCGATACTGAAAAATCCCTGTGGCATCCTTGAAGAGGATCAGCATCCATCGGCGACACAGATGCACATCACCTGATTTACTTAATTGGTAGTTGGCTCTCAAGCCTATACAGCTTGGAGTAGGACATGTATAAAAAGTATCATGTGATCAAAATACTCATTTGCCTAATAAGTCTGTACACAGTGTACATGCGACAGCTGTCGTCCAAAATCTATCTCTCCCGGATCCCCCATAATAGCTCCTTTTAATTACAAAAAAAGTGGTTGCTTATTTTTGGAAAAACACGGGATATATTCTCATTACGTTGGCTAACCTGATTCTTATAAAACAAAAAGGAAAAGTTTATATTATATTTCTTGTTCAAAGGCTTTATGTTCAAAACCAGATAGTAATTTTTTTTTTCTTTTGTGGATTCCAGTTATTTCTAATAGGTCCTTTTTTAGCAATTTCACGAAATCAAAAGGAAAATTAAGGTTCTAGGAAAACATACAATTTCTTTGTAAGGAAAGAAGCAGAAACCTTGTTAATCCCCAGAGAATTGCATTTTTATTGGTTAGTACAATTCTAAAAATTACACGACTACCCGGATGTTTTTAACGATGTTTATAAAAAATATGACAAGCTCCTATATTGTGGTTTATAATAAGAGATGAGTTATAGTAAAGTCAGGCCGGCTCTTTTCTTTGTAAGGAGTGTGATGACTATTTGCGCTGCAGAGTTCTGGCACGGTGTCTTGTAATAATGGGATTTTAGGAATTTTTACAACTTTAAGTTTATTTAGAGTTTTAAGTTCATTTTGTATAGTTGTTTTTAACATATGCATTGTAGAATTTACAAATTTATATAAATTATTTATATAATTTTAATAAATTATATAAATTTATACAAATTTAGTTCTACTGTACAAAGAGCTAAGAGTTACAGAACACGCTAAATTTCCAACAAATCTTAACTGATAAGAACATTAGCCCTTTGCATTGAAACATGAAACTGCGATTTTGTGTAACGTCTGCCCTTGACCACAGACTCCGGATGACCGCCCCAGACAGACAAGGGCTAGCCACCAAGTTGGCAGGACCTCAAGATCCCTGAAAACCTTTAACCCCTGTACAGGAATTTGGAATTACACAAGGTTCAGGAGATCACTGCCTATGGAAGGCTGCAATCCAGGAAAGCGTGGTCGTCAGGCAGGGTCAAAACCAGGAAGCACCAAAAGGGACAAAATCGGCAGGCAGGAGCGTAATCAGGAAATCGGGCAGAGGCCAAAACCGGAGATGGCAGCGAGGTACAAAACGTCAGGCAGGAGAGTAGTCAGAGAGTACGCAGAGGTCAAAACACAGGGATCAATAGACAGAACAGGAAGCAGACACTTTGCAGGAAAACAAAACTATATCTGGCAGTGACCAGGAGACAAGAGGGGGAATTAGAAGGGTGTGGTGTCTTACCATTAGCTGTAGCTGAATGGTGGTAAGTTCAGCTGGAAGACACGCCACCTACAGTCAGCCAGTGGTACTGCAGGTCCCAGGGAAACTCCGCTTAGTAGATGAATGGAGCCTGTGCCCACCAAAGCCGCTGGCACCAACTCCTCTCCTACCACCAGCACGTCCATGGCAGGAATATGGCGGCGCCTGGTGGCCAGAGCAGAATTTGCAGGAGAGAACTCCGGTGAGGATGTGACATTTTGTGAGTGTTTTGTCATGCACCACCCTTGAAACTTTGCACTTCTCTGTCTAACAACTGTTTCTCTCAAGTTCCCTATATGCATGATGAGTGTTTTTTTTGTTTCGTTTTTTTTTATGGGGAGAGTGGAGTAAACCAATGTCAGACACCTCTAGAAAAAAAAAAAAAAAAAATTGGGCTTTGTAATTCAAAATCTACCAGTGGAGGTTCAAAAGGCCTATATATATATATTTAATAGTCTGTTCAGGTATTGGCAGGCGATGTGTGTGGTGATCATTTAAATTTTCCAAAGTATGTAGCCCTGGTCACCAGTGACCCTCTACCACTCCCTTTGTCCATACCCCTTACCACTGGCAGAATATCTGTTTTTGTGAGATATGTGATATGATCATCTCTATCTCATATCCGACTCCATACATGCAGTAACTATTAGATGCCGCCTGGTGGTGCTGTGCTGCTATAACTGCAATCTAGAAACGCCATCGATAAGATGTCCGATATCTCTGGAAAATAGTCACTTTGCACTTCTTTTTCTAGCCGCTGCAAGGCTTTGTTCACAAGACCGTATATTCAGTTTGACTGCTGTTCATGTAATAAACTAACAGCTGTAGGACTAATGTTATTCAAATGACAAAAATTGAATACTGCACTAGTCTCCTCCATATCTTGGATGAGTCTCGCCAATCGTGTCTATGGGTGCACACAAAAAAATAGATCATCGGTATAGCTTCTGATTTTTATGGATGCTTTGCAATTATTAACATAGGAAATTGTTTTCGATCTTCTTAGTACTTTTATCTTAGTAGTCTAATTGTTATGCTGGCTATTGTTACTTTTCACGGACAAGCTGTGAGGCAGGGGAGTCAAGAAGTCCAGGGTCAATTACAGTACTAAGAATGTACGTCAAAAACAAAAGGGGCTAGGTAAAACGAATAGTCAAAGGCTAGGTCCGAGGTCAGGCAGAAAAACAGAACACAAGGCACGCTCACCACCGAGCAAAGCTATGTCTGCAAATGGTCTGATCACTGTCAGCCAACTAATTAGCCAGGCAATCACCCCGAAAGGGGACACCGAGCGGAAACCCAACAAGCTCAGCCTGATTGGCTACTGAGCAATCCTGAAAACCATGAGGATAGAACACCCCAGTCCTAAATTGGGAAGCTGGGTTATCCCTTTCACAGTATGGACAACCCAGCACCCCCCTGCCAAGTATTGGGTGGTTGAGCTGGCACTCAGTGAGCGGTGGAGTCATGACACTAAGTTTTGTATGTGGTGTACTGCCAGAGACCGCAGCTAATACCTGTTCCAAGTCGTTTTATATAAACAATAACCCCATAAATAAATGTTTTCTTAGTACATTCAAGCACTTCCAGCATAATATACTCCTCATAGGATACACAGAGATTAGTAGGACGTTTTGGTTTCAGACAATTGGTATCACAAGGTCTGACGTTCCTCTCTGTACCAATGTACAAAGGCATCATGTGAAGGAGGCATCACCAATGTGACTCTGATCATATTTCCTAAATTCAATTTTGTTGTTACAGTGTAAGGATTTTAAGGACAAAAACCCCGGAGTTTCATCCGTTTCCCATCTATAGCGCTAAGGTTACGTTCACACAACTGTTGTCTGTGATAACCAAGTGTTGTCCGTGAAAAAAACGGACAGTACTAGGACTAGTGAAAAAAATTGCACCATGCACTAGTTTTTTTTCTTCATATGTTGGATGAAACTCATCTCTTAAGGTCTATGGGTGAAAAAGCAGATCCCTTACTTCATCTATGTTTTTTTTACAGATATAATGCACTTCTTAAAGGGAATTTGTCAGCAGGTTTATTTAATCTGAGTGCAGCATGATGTAGGGGCAGAAATTATGATTTCAGTGATTTAGTAGTAGATCTAGTTTTAATACAATCAAAGTGTATTATCAGCATGAAATTATCACTGCGAAACTAGGTGATGTGTGCCAGGCAGTCCATCTAAGGCGGGCTTTGCACGTTGCGACATCGCAAGCCGTTGCTGCGATGTCGCACGCGATAGTCCCCGCCCCCGTCGCAGGTACGATATCGTGTGATAGCTGGTGTAGCGAAAATTATCGCTACGTCAGTTTCACATGCACTCACCTGCCCTGCGACCGTCGCTCTAGCCGGCGACCTGCCTCCTTCCTAAGGGGGTGGGTCTTGCGGCGTCATAGCGACGTCACACGGCAGGCGGCCAATAGCGGCGGAGGGGCGGAGATGAGCAGGATGTAAACATCCCGCCCACCTCCGTCCTTCCGCATAGCCGGCGGCGGCAGGTAAGGAGATGTTCCTTGCTCCTGCGGCTTCATACACAGCGATGTGTGCTGCCGCAGGAACGATTTACAACATCGTACCTGTCGCTGCACCGGCATTATGGAAATGTCGGTGAATGCAACGATGATACGATAACGACGTTTTTGCGCTCGTTCATCGTATCATCTAGCATTTACACAGTACGATGTCGAAAGTGACGCCGGATGTGCGTCACTTTCGATTTGACCCCACCGACATCGGACGTGCGATGTCGCAACGTGCAAAGCCGCCCTAATCTGTGTAATCCCACCCCTGGTTGACAGCTGGATGAAACTGCACAATGTACACAGGAAGCTGCCAATCAGTGGTGTGGGCCCCTGCCCATAGACACAGCACAGCATTCTGAGCACTGCTACATCTACAGCAGACAAAACAGGGATTCTATCAAAACTGGAACAAGCAGTTCAGTAAGTGACACATTGCTGTCTCTACATCATGCTGTTCTCAGATTCCATAGCAAAACTCTGCTGACAGATTCCCCTTAATAGAGGAAATTGTATTTCGTCCTGCAACTGTTAACTGCTGATGTAAAAAATTGATGCCATACTGACCTCCATAGAAATGAAAACTGACAATGTTTTCTTGGATGAAATTTTTTGTATTTTTTATTTTATATTTATGCTTGTGTAAGCTTGGCCAAATGCAGACGTATGTGTCTTTGGTAACCGACTACAAAGAAATCCTGTGCTGTGTAGTGTTATATTTCCATCATATGTACCCTACAGCTTGCTGGCCAGTCAAATGTTAGTTAGCAAGAGGCATGGGACAGATGAACAATCAAAAAACTCAAGCTGTAGACCCAAAAATGTGGATATGTTAACAAGTGGCGTTTTTGCAGCAATTTTAAAGGGAACCTGTCACCAGATTTGGCGACTATAAGCTGCAGCCACCACTAGTGGGCTCCTATATACAGCATTCCAGAATACTGTATATAAGAGCCCAGGCCTCTCTGTATAACGTAAAAACACTATATAATACTCAACTAGGCGGCGGTGCGGTGCAGACTGATCGGATGGGTGTCTCCGTTCTCTGGTGTCGGCGTCTCCTCTTTTGGCCATCTTTGTCTTCCTTCTTCTGTAGCCGGGGTGCATGACGCGTCCTACGTCATCCTCACTCGCCGGCATTGAGGTCCTGCGCAGGCGCACTTTGATCTGCCCTGAGCAAAAGGAATGGGGCCCAGGTACAATGTCTTGCACTGGGGCCCCAAGCTAAAAGTGTCTGCCCCTGATCGCATTCACTTTGCTGGTACTGTAAAATGCAGCATTTTTGCCACAGAAAAAAATGCAGCCAAAAAACCACTGCAATAATCACACTCTAAGGTTGTGTTCACATGCGATGTTATTAGTTTATTTCTGCAGTAAAAACCACCAGAGTGTTGGCAGGCAAAACTATGTGACATACTCATGTTTTTATTTTTGATATGTTTTTACTTGCATCAGAATCGTCTTTTTTAGCAAGAGATGGAAAAATCCTGCAACGTTCTGCTTTGTTTTTCATTACAAAAATGTAAAAAAGGGAGATGATTGACAGTTTCTAACCCAACACGTAGTACAGTGGAACCTTGGTTTTCGAGAACAATCCGTTCTGGGAGTGTGCTTGTTAACCAAGTTACTCGTTCAGCAAAGCAAGGTTTCCCATGGGAAATCATTGCAATGCAGACAATTTGATCCACAACTTGAAAAATGGCCCATCCTGGTGCCCTATTGTGCCATTCCACACACGCACAAACACACACAAACGCACACATATAATGCTCACCTTACCTTCCGTTCCATCGCCGGACTCCTGGAACTTGCAGTTCGCCGGTACAAGATGTGTATCGGGTAACCATCGCGATGAGGGAGGAACTTCCGCTGCCAGAGCACTGACGTCAAAGGCAGGAGCCGCTTGCCTCTGGCCAGCGGGCTGCCTTTGAGTAGCGGCTGACAGTGGAGGAACCATCATCGCGATGGTTGCCGATACACATCCTGTAGCGGCGAACTACACGATCCATGAGGCCAGCGATGGAACAGAAGGTACACATATTATGCTCACCTTACTTTCCTGTGCATCGCCAGCCTCATGGATCTTGTAGTTCGCTGGTACAGGATGTGTATCAGGTAACCATCGCGACGAGGGAGGAACTTGCTCTGGCAGCGGAAGTTCCTCCCTCGTCGCAATGGTTACCCGATACACAACCTGTACTGGCGAACTACAAGATCCATGAGGCCGGCGATGGAACGGAAGGTAAGGTGAGCATAATATGTGTGTGTGCATGCGTGCGTGTTTGTTTGTGCGTGCTTGTGTGTGTTTGTGCAGATTGGAAGAGCCGGTCAGAGCACGGTGGATGTACGGAACCAGAAGTGTGTGCGGTGAGTATTTTGCTCGTTCATTAAAGCTTGTTCGTAAACTGAGTTAGAAATTTACAGCAAGCTTTGCTCGTATAGCAAAATACTCTCTAACTGGGTTACTCGTTAAGCGAGGTTCCACTGTATCTCAATTCATCTAGTGCCCACTTGATGGCAAAGTATTGTTTTTCTACTATTGTCATGGGTTAGCAGGGGTTAACAGGGGATCGGGGCTCCTAAACTGGCCCTCAGGCTAGGAGGCCCTACCTGTTCCTGATCCCAGAGATACATCTCATGTAGGTGACTATGTCTGGGCCACCTTCCTGCTCCTGACCAGCCCTGATTTAATACCCTCTCCCTCCCTACCTTGGAGGTGGGGGGGGGGTGTCCAGGACAGGAGTATGTAAACACCAACAGTGATAGACAAACAGGGGAAACCAAAACTTATCACACCGCAGTAATCGGAGAACAAGAGATAAGGAGGAAAACAAAGCAGAGAGGAAATAACCAGATGATATGAGGCATTCCACTGCACACCAAGCAACAACAGTAAATCACCAACTGGAAAACAACAGCACATGGACCGATGTGGTAGAAAGCTATAGTCGGCACACAAAGACAAATTCCTCCATCTTGAAAAGGCTGTGAGTACCTGTGATAGGTCTCCCGTAACATGTGATCTGAAAGGTAACCAGCAGGCTACCAGAAATTAACTCCTTCTAGTCCGATCACTAATGATCACACAGCTAGTTGACGTCCAAGCCTACCTGTGCAACTGAGAAGCACCAGAAAAAGTATAGTGAGGAGTGTCAGAGTCTGTGGACTGAACAGTGCCTGATGGCGTCATGACACTCTACAAGTTTAAGGCAAAACACTGTGTGACAACTATAGAGTAGGTTTTTTTTTCATTATGGGATGTTCTTCCCCATTAATTTCCTATGACAAGATAGCCCACAGTTTGACATCTGATATATGTGTTTGAACGATGAATTCCTTGGTGAAGTCTGGCACCATTAACTCTGGCTGCCTACAGAGGGCTACATTTAGTTTTGCAGATACAAATCACTAATCTGCATGTCCTGGTAAAAAATCCCATCACTATCGCATCAAAACCACATTGTGTTTTGATGCATTTTGTTGCCAGAAGATGCAAATTTGGTGCAGGAATATGGTGTATAAATTGCAGCACCAACTCTGCATCTTTTGGCAAAAAAAAATGTGATTTTCTGCCAGGAGCTGTAGGTCTGTGAACTCAGTGACCTTACTTAAAGTCAACTGAGTTCAATGAGGTCACCTGAGGTCAGTTTACCTGTGATCACAGGGTGGGGTACTGTGGGAACCTCCAGCTGTGACCGCAAATAATCTGAGGGACGTTACCGCTCGTCACTGCGGCTCAGTCTCTGCCTGAAACCACAGGGTGCAGAAATGTTCTGTTCCCACACGCTATGCCTCCAGTATGCATGTAGGAGACCGGAATCGTTGTGGAACCTCTTGTGGATTATGTCGGAAGTGGGTGTTTGTGGTTAATAAAGAGGTGAAAGAGAGTGTTTTGATTTTTTATTTTGATTTCAAATAAAGGATTTTTTTGGTGTTTGTGTTTTTTGTTTTTTTTCCACTTACAGATTGGTAATGGGGGGTCTCACAGATGCCTCCCATTACTAACACTAACATAGGGCTTAGTGGCAGCTGTAAGCTGTCATTAACTCCTTAATACCCCGATTGCACCAGGGCAATCGGGATGAGCCAGGTAAAGTGCCAGGATTGTCACAGTTAATGGATGTGACCATTCTGGGTGGCTGCAGGCTGCTATTTTTAGGCTGGGGGAGGCTATAACCATGGGCCTCTCCAGCCGGAGAATAGTAGCCCCTAGCTATCGAATTTACCAAGGCTGGGTATTAAAATTAGGGGGCCCGCACTTTTTTTTTTTTTTTTTTTTTTTTAAATTATTTACTTCAATAATTTAAATATCCAAGCCATATCTGGTCCTTCTTATTTTGATACACAGCCAAGCTAAGCACACGGCTGAGGGCTGCATCCTTTAGCCGTATGCGTTATCTGTGGTGGGTATCATAATATGGGGGGACCCTATGCCAATTTTTTTATTAATTTTTACACCACGATAAGGACACACACAGCATGTGTGATTGCACTCTGTCAGACACTGTCACACAGGGTGGGGACACAGTCTGACTGCAACCGTACAGAGACGATGGGACTGCCGGTGGGCGGCGGGGAGCAGTGCATATGTGTGAGGGTGATGAGCAGCCCCGGAAGTAGTGTTGCAGCCACACTGTAGACTGGAAAGTATAATGCAGCTGCTCTATCCCTATTTTCTTTTTTACCTTTTTTTTTTTTAAATTTCCCAGGTGGCTGGAACCGGATAATTACCCGGAGTTCCCTAAGAACTCCTGCCCCAGGATCGGTGCACAAGTACTAGGAAACCTGCGCATATCCAGACTTTTACAGTCCAGGTCCACCCATCACTAGTGTCTGATGGTTTTCACATACATTTACCATGTCATAGACAAGAAGAAGAGGGTGCATAGGTGGGAGCAAGGACAAATAAGTACTAATTGTGCTCTGCGTTGCATCTCTGAGACCCTGTATTTGCAGAATGAGGGTCTCCAGACCCCTATACAGTACTTTTAAAGGAAGCCGAAGAAGTGGCCATACATGCCACTTGTAGTTTATAAAAAGTAATTAAATATATGGCTGTTTCAGAAACTCACATTAACTGTTTGGAGTTCAAAGGAAATGGGACCCCCATTCTTCCTATTGAAGTGCATCTGGCACATATCAGGCATTTCTACCTCTTACTTTCTATAAGTAATGATTGTCTCAAATGGTAATACCATTTTAATTACGGTTCTTGGGATTTGTTGGTGCGACAATGTGGACCTCAGACGACATTCATGGATTGGACAGCGGCAATCGGCTGTTTGGTTTCTTTAAAATGTAGGAAATTATATTGTGACACCTAAGGGGAGAGTTCTAATAGTTACTGTATGATCTTGGAGTACGAAGGACATAAAATGAAAAACAAGACTTCTGTGCTATAATACTACTATATCTACATATCACTGTGCCATCATCTGATAACATATAATAAAGAAAAATGGCCCTAGTTAGCACAGACAGATGTGGTTATGAAAGCTCCGAGGGATTATCTCCAGTGTCTAGTTATCACACAAAGACACCATTCTTCAGAAGCACTCTTAAACCTGCTCTTCTTCATTGCAGTGGTTTTACATGTGAGCATACACGAGAAATATGGGGCTGTGGGAATCTCCGGTACAGCAAGCCCAGCCCAGGGCTCGAAACAAAAAGTCTATTGATGCAACCAGTAATGCAGGGATTCCTATGTGTAATTAGTAGTAATGAGCGAGCACTAAAATGCTCAAGTGCTCGGTACTCGAATCCAACAGGTTGGATGCTCGGATGGGTTTGACTTGAGTATCGAACATAATGGAAGTCAATGGGATTTTCTGGAAAAACAAGTCTGATGCATGGAGGTTGCACCTCGCAACTTACAGGACTTAGGCTAACTTCGTTCCAAGTTCCATCATCTTTATTGGAAATAAAGAGCAACTTGCACCATTTTATCTTTCGTCTTGAATGCAAACTAAACCGATCCCATTTTGGTTACTTGGGTTTGTTTAGTGCCATTTCTTTCAGAAGTTTCTTTGTAATCTTATAGCAGAACTCCAGACTCTAGTGCAGCCCTTCCCTTGGGGGATCTGCTTTTTAACGCTTTGGCGACATTTGGAAGAGGACACTTCAGAGTGCTGGTAGAATCCATGCCTCAATGAATCAATGATGTTTTTGTTGTTAAGGCCGTTGTTATGATGACTTGGCATACTGCAATGTACATGTTTGTGGTTTACCGTATCGTATTATTATATGTGTATTTCTCCTGTGATCTGGCTGGCTGCCACTGGGTGTCACTAGTTCCCGGGTCCCCTAGTGAGAGAGGGTGGTTAGGGAGTGACAGGGCAGCAGGGATTAAGTGTGGGGAGGAGAGTCACCAGCACAGGACGAAATAGGAAAAGAGCTTGCTGTTTTGAGACAGATAGGGAAAGGATGAGGCAGTGAGAAGGATAAGAGAGAGGAAGTACCTGCAGGGTCGGACGAAGTGGAGTGGAGTGGAGTGGATAGTGTGCTGTTGACAGATACAAGGCTAAAGAAGAGAGGAGTATACAGAGAAAAGGCAGCTCGTCTGCAGTGAGGCGTAATACCAGTGAACAGGGAGAACAGGAGGTGGGCACTCCTTCCTTAGGCTGGCACCGGTCAGTACTTGAGGCAGTCGCAGCAGGAAGGCATCAAAGGAGTCCATCCGTCTGTTGCAGCCGGGTCGAACGATCCGCCGTCATGCTGAGGGACTGGGTCAGGAGGATAAGTTTCCCAATGGTGGCCCTCACCGTAGAAGCCGAGTCGGGTACAAAAACGAATGATTGATGATGATGATGATGATGATGAATCTGCCTTAAGAAAATGGAAATCAACTTTGAAACGTTTGTTCAGTAAAGTTATGGAAGTTTTACCAGGTGTTTGTCTTCTTCCAGACCGTGTGGGGTGCAAGGTCCCTAGAAGTGAACGGGACTCAGATGTATGGCAGCAGAACATTAGCACCTCCACACACACTCTATTCAGCACTCTGCCCCCCATGTCTGTACTGTGACGGGGTGGCGTGAGGACCAAGACCCTTGCCCACGACTGTCCCTCTCTTACACTTTACAGTTGCATGAGGTGGGGTTTTATTCAATATCAGTTAGGTGGTCTTGGTGTTTTATCTTATCAGTATATTCTACGGCCCATTATTTATTATCGGCACAAGTAAATTAAGCTATGGTCAGGGTGCTGAACAGGGGCGGACATATTATTGTTGCAACCTTTGCTGCCACACGAGTGCCCAAGAGCTAAAGGGGGCCACTGCCATCTCCAAAGCAGGTGGGATTGTGCATTATGTTGAGTTTTTGGACTGCACAGAACGCATATATACAATTCTGGCACAGAGACCCTTTTCTGTCTGTTCACCAGTGGGGCAGAGGTAGCACTTTTATTGAGCTTTGGTGATACAAGTTCCTCCAGTATTTTAGGTGGTAGGTGGAGGCTCTGTTGGAAATTTTGCATTGGTGTTATTTATGACTTTAGAAGACCTTATGAGGGTTTTCTTTTTTTTATTTTTTTAGCTTGCATTCACTCAATAGCAAGGAGCAGAATTCATACAACTTTGACTTGTGTATAAAGGTTTGCTTCTGCTTGATTCCATAAGAAAAGAAAATTGAGATATTCCCGATTGGATGCCGTCTTACAGAATTTTTCTTACTGAATGCAAAATTCACCGCACATGGAGCGCACTTGACTTTCATAATACAAAGCTACAGAGACTACTTGCACATTTGTACGGGCTCCCTGCCTGTGTGCATCAGCCCTTGCTGCCGTTAATGTTTGTAATAGTAATCTGTTCTGTGTGTTACTCTTTATTAAACCCCTTCCAGGGAGTCCATATCGCTCTGTATACACCGTACTCATTCTTAGCCCTATGCAGAATCCCTTGTTTCTGCAGCTTTGTATTCTTCTCTCCTATGGCAGCTTATTACTAACGCAAGCCCTTTCTATAAACTATCTCTAATAATGGCCCTTCTGTTCTGCAGACTGTTCTACACTAGAAATGATCATGAAACTAAAATCTATCAGATAAGAGCAATGCAAAAAGGCAACCTCTAGTCGTAAACCATTAAGGATGCAATTATGACACTAAATATATTGACTATGCTATATAAGCACTTATTATTAAACTGTGTCAGTAGACATCCAGAATGGAAAAATCACTTAAAACTTCAATTTAATCACTAATCATGTGTTTAATAGGCTGTGCTTGACTGACCATGTACTCAACCCTCATTGTTCTATGTGGCTGTTGTCAGGCATGCAAAAATACACTGATATCCTGAGAAACCTATAGCCACTAATGTGGAGTATCGGTATACTTCATGATTCCTAAGGTATTGTACATCATAAATGTCACTGGGTATGTAATGACAGGACAGGGGCCCCTAGGCTTTCCCTCAGACTCAAGACCCTGGCTGCCTCTTATCTCGGAGGTAGGCTTGATGGTAGCCAGTTCTGAGCCCCCAGCATGACCCTGATTCCTGTTCGAGCCCTTATCTTATGCTCCCTCTCCCCCATCTTTGGGGAGGGCCAGAAAACACAATAACAAAACCTCACAAAACGACACGGACAAGGGAGAACGGAAACTCATACACACAGCACTCAAAACACCCGGGAGAGACTATATGTGTACAGGGGGACAACGAAAAAGGGAAGACAGTAACGGACAACAAGAGGGGAACGTTCACACAACTCAAAATCACAACACAAATCACCATAAACCAGATAACTGTCACGCTCCCCGGGTCCTTGGCTCCCCTCCCCGGGTCCTCCGCTCCGCTCCCCGGGTCCTCAGCCCCGCTCCCCGGCTCACCTGCCACGCTCCCCGGGTCCTTGGCTCCGGTGCCCGTCCTTCCCAGGCCCCCTGGTCTCCGATCGCGGCGCCCGACGGCTTCCCAGGCCCTGGCCGGCTCCCCTGCGTCCTCTTCTCAGCCTCCTTCCCTGGCTTCTGGCACCCGGGCTGCGCGCATGCGCATTAGGGCGCGCGCGCGGTCACTGACCCTTTCTTAAAGGGCCAGCGTCCATTAACAGGAAATGAGGCTAAACAGGTACAGGGTATAAAGGGGTGTATTGTCCAAGAGGGCGGGGCCTGATCTTCGTGTTTTCCAAGCTAGGAGTCAGGTCTCCTTGTGTCTTCGTGCCATACTCACGTATCTCTCTTCTAGAGCTGATCCTGCCTCGCCATCCGGTCCTGCTGAATCCCGAACCCCGCACGCTGTCCGTCTGCCATCTGACAGTCCGTACCATCTCGGATCCCTGCGGTGACCCGTCATCTCGCTCCAAAGGTTCCGGACCCCGCCTGACATCACCTCGGCTTCCGAACCTGAGCTACGTCACCCGGACTACCATCTGTGACTCCGCGGTCCCAGGGACTCCTTCGTTACACTCACTGGCACGGACTGTTCTACTGCCCATAGTGCTTCAGCTACCGGACTCCTTACCACCATCTTAGAGTTCGGCCCAGTGGATCCACCTCCTGGGTCTGCCCGACCGCCTGGCCCTGACAGTAAGATCAGGCCATGGATCCCGCTGCAGCACTAGCAGCCTTGCAAGAGGAACTCCAACGCCAGCGTGAAGTCCAGACCCGCATGCTGAACTTTATGACTTCCGTGGACACCCGCCTGACCACGCTACAAGCGGCAGTCACGTCTTCGACATCCCAAGCCGCCACTAGTCAAGCCACGTCCCCCGCTCCCGTGGCTGCTTCTTCGGATGCTTCCAGACTGCGTTTGGCCTCACCACCCCGGTACGCCGGAGATCCCAAGTCCTGCAGGGGGTTTATAAACCAATGCTCCCTCCATTTCACGCAGCTGCCACATCTGTTTGCCTCCGACCAAGCCAAGGTCGCCTTCATCATGTCTCACCTGGAGGGCGAGGCACTGGCGTGGATGAACCCGTTGTGGGAGAAGGAGGACCCTATGACCAAGGATCTTCAAGAGTTCCTGCAGGCCTTTCGCAGCACCTTTGACGAGCCGGGACGCGCCTCTGCGTCTGCTTCATCCCTCCTCCGCTTACGTCAAGGAACACTGACGGTGGGCCAATACGCCATCCGTTTCCGCACTTTGGCTTCAGAACTCGGGTGGAATAATGAGGCCCTAACAGCCGCCTTCTGGGAAGGACTCTCGAGTCGCATCAAAGATGAGTTGGCGGGTCGTGACGTGCCCTCCACCCTAGATGCCCTGATTGCCCTAGCAACTCGAGTGGACATACGTTTTCAGGAGCGCTCCAAAGAGCTGTCTCGTGAGAGACGTCCGGTACGGCATTCCTCTCCTCCACAGAAGCCCTCCGTATCTCAGTCATCAACAGCTGGGATTCCCGTCCACGAGCCCATGCAGATCGACCGAGTACGACAGTCTGAACAACGTCGAGCAGAGCGGCTCGCCAAGGGTCTCTGCTTTTACTGCGGAGAGGACACACACCTCCTACGCTCCTGTCCGGAAAGGCCGGGAAACTCCAAAGCCTAGGGTTGGTAGGAGAGGCCACCCTAGGTGCTGGGACTCTCTCAGACCCGGTTATGTGGACTGTGCAAGTGTCAACGAGAGAGACGCGCTTCACGGCTGAGGCATACCTCGACTCTGGAGCAGCAGGCAATTTCATCCAGCAGGCCACGGTGGACAAGTACCAGCTGCCTGTTACTCCACTCGAGAAGCCCCTAGTGATTGCCTCTGTGGATGGGAGACCCCTCTCTGATACCATCTCCTGGGTCACCAGTCCGGTCGAACTGCGTATCGGTGCCCTGCACACCGAGAACATCGCTCTCTACGTCCTTCCACACATGTCCCATCAAATCCTGCTGGGACTTCCCTGGTTGCGGACACACGAACCATCAGTCAGCTGGGGTACTGGCGAAATCACCCGATGGGGTCCTGCTTGTCATGAGAAGTGTCTGAAGTCCATACAACCCATCCGACGACCTCCGGTTCCAGAGAACCTGCCGGAACTGCCTTCGGCCTATTGGTCCTTCGCAGACGTTTTTGACAAGAAGGAGTCTGAGGTACTTCCGCCACACCGTCCCTACGATTGTGCCATCGACCTGCTCCCAGGAACAACACCGCCTCGAGGACGGATATATCCGTTGTCTCCAGCCGAAACCAGGGCCATGTCCACCTACATCACAGAAAGCCTGGCAAAGGGATTCATCCGGAGATCCTCCTCTCCTGCGGGAGCAGGCTTCTTCTTCGTTAAGAAGAAAGAGGGTGACCTACGCCCATGCATCGACTACCGGGGTCTGAATCAGATCACCGTAAAAAACAAGTACCCTCTGCCGCTCATCCCCGAATTGTTCGACCGGCTCAGAGGAGCCCGTGTGTTCACCAAGCTGGATCTTCGGGGTGCCTACAACCTAGTTCGTATCCGCTCTGGGGACGAATGGAAGACCGCGTTTAATACTCGCGATGGGCATTATGAATACTGCGTGATGCCCTTCGGCCTGTGTAACGCACCAGCAGTCTTCCAAGAATTGGTGAACGACATATTCCGGGACCTCCTCTACATCTGTGTAGTAGTTTATCTGGATGACATCCTTATCTTCTCTCCGGACCTCCAGACCCACAGAGAGAACGTACAGCTGGTTTTACAAAGACTGAGAGAGAATCGTCTCTACGCCAAATATGAGAAGTGTGTCTTTGAGCAGTCTTCTCTCCCTTTCCTGGGATACATCATCTCGGGCACTGGACTGCAGATGGATCCAAAGAAGGTCTCCTCCATACTCAACTGGCCTCCCCCTTCTGGACTGAAGGCAATCCAACGGTTCCTGGGATTCGCCAACTACTACCGCCAGTTTATCCCTCACTTCTCTGCCCTGACTGCTCCTCTCTCCGCTTTGACCAAAAAGGAGGCTAATCCAAAGGACTGGTCACCTGCGGCCGACGCCGCGTTTTGCTCACTGAAGCGAGCATTTGCCTCCGCTCCTGTACTCCACCGTCCGGAGTTAAACCGCCAGTTCACCTTGGAGGTGGATGCCTCCTCCTCGGGAGCCGGAGCAGTGCTCATGCAGAAGTCCTCCTCCGGCAAGATGGTGACGTGCGGTTTCTTCTCCAAGAGCTTCTCAGCGCCTGAACGTAATTACACCATCGGTGACCGAGAACTATTGGCGGTCAAACTGGCTCTGGAGGAGTGGCGCTACCTCCTGGAAGGAGCAGTGTACCCCGTGATTATCTACACGGACCACAAGAACCTGGAATACCTGCGGTCCGCTCAGCGACTGAACCCACGGCAAGCCAGGTGGTCCCTATTCTTTGCCAGGTTTGACTTCCAGCTCCATTTCCGACCCGCGGACAAGAACGTACGCGCTGATGCTTTGTCTAGGTCTTTCATGCCCATGGAGCAGGAGGAAGAGACTACCCAACCCATCATCTCTCCTAGCAAGATCATTTCGGTGGCCCCTGTCACCCTGGCCCAGATACCGCCCGGAAAGACCTATGTCTCTGAGACTGACAGGCAAAAAGTGTTACACTGGGGTCATGCCTCAAAAACAGCCGGTCATGCAGGCCAGAAGAGAACATGGGGTGCGATTGTACGCCATTACTGGTGGCCATCCCTTCGCACGGACGTCGCTGCTTTTGTCTCTGCCTGCTCCTCTTGTGCCAGAAACAAGACGCCCAAACACCTGCCCTATGGCCGTCTTCTGCCTCTGCCTATACCCTCAGTTCCGTGGCAACACATAGCGATGGATTTTATTACGGACTTGCCATTATCCTCTGGACACACAGTCATATGGGTCGTGGTGGACCGGTTCTCCAAAATGGCTCACTTCATCCCCATGGCTGGACTGCCCTCTGCTCAGGAACTCGCGGAAGCCTATATCCATCACATCTTCCGCTTGCATGGCTTTCCATCCCACATCGTGTCCGACAGAGGAACTCAGTTCACCTCCCGCTTCTGGAGGGCGCTCTGCAAACATCTGGGAGTAACTCTGGACTTTTCTTCCGCATACCATCCTCAGTCTAATGGCCAAGTGGAGAGGGTCAATCAAATCTTGACATCCTTCTTACGTCACTATGTCAACACCCATCACGACGACTGGTCCACGCTTCTGCCTTGGGCTGAATTCTCACATAACCACCACATCAGTGAGTCGTCCTCCAAATCTCCCTTCCATGTCGTTTACGGACTTCAGCCCTCCGTTCCATTGCCTATATCCCCTTCTTCGGATGTCCCTGCGGCTGATACTGTAGCCCGTGACTTCGCTACCATTTGGGACTCTGTCAAGGCGTCCCTTGGACGCGCTTCCCAGCGGATGAAGAAACACGCTGACAAGAGGCGTCTGGACCCTCCGTGTTTCTCTCCTGGTGACCTGGTCTGGCTTGCTTCCCAGTACATCCGATTGAAGATACCTTCCTACAAGCTGGGCCCTCGCTACATCGGGCCGTTTAAGGTCCTCTGCAAGATCAATGAGGTCTCCTACAAGCTACAGCTCCCGGCCACGATGAGGATACCCAACTCATTCCACGTCTCCCTGCTCAAGCCGGTTGTCCTTGGTCCCTTCTCCGCTGCTGCCAGTCCGGCTCCTCCACCTATTGCCGATGACGACATCTATGCGGTAAGGGATATCGTGGCCATGAAGACTGTTCGAGGCCGACAGTTCTTCCTGGTGGACTGGGAGGGGTATGGTCCTGAGGATAGGTCCTGGGAGCCCAGGGAGAACGTGGGCACTCCTCTGATCCGTGCCTTCATGTCCCGGTTGCGGGGAGGGGGGCGTGGGGGGGGGGGGGTACTGTCACGCTCCCCGGGTCCTTGGCTCCCCTCCCCGGGTCCTCCGCTCCGCTCCCCGGGTCCTCAGCCCCGCTCCCCGGCTCACCTGCCACGCTCCCCGGGTCCTTGGCTCCGGTGCCCGTCCTTCCCAGGCCCCCTGGTCTCCGATCGCGGCGCCCGACGGCTTCCCAGGCCCTGGCCGGCTCCCCTGCGTCCTCTTCTCAGCCTCCTTCCCTGGCTTCTGGCACCCGGGCTGCGCGCATGCGCATTAGGGCGCGCGCGCGGTCACTGACCCTTTCTTAAAGGGCCAGCGTCCATTAACAGGAAATGAGGCTAAACAGGTACAGGGTATAAAGGGGTGTATTGTCCAAGAGGGCGGGGCCTGATCTTCGTGTTTTCCAAGCTAGGAGTCAGGTCTCCTTGTGTCTTCGTGCCATACTCACGTATCTCTCTTCTAGAGCTGATCCTGCCTCGCCATCCGGTCCTGCTGAATCCCGAACCCCGCACGCTGTCCGTCTGCCATCTGACAGTCCGTACCATCTCGGATCCCTGCGGTGACCCGTCATCTCGCTCCAAAGGTTCCGGACCCCGCCTGACATCACCTCGGCTTCCGAACCTGAGCTACGTCACCCGGACTACCATCTGTGACTCCGCGGTCCCAGGGACTCCTTCGTTACACTCACTGGCACGGACTGTTCTACTGCCCATAGTGCTTTAGCTACCGGACTCCTTACCACCATCTTAGAGTTCGGCCCAGTGGATCCACCTCCTGGGTCTGCCCGACCGCCTGGCCCTGACAATAACCATCAAGACTGGGATCGCTGGAGCTTATGCTGAAGCTATTATTGGCGCAAACTGGAAGGAAGCCGTGCCTTAAAAAGGAAGGAGACCTGCTCACCTGTCTGCAGGAATTAATTCCAACAGAGCTGAAGACTAGTGAACCTGAATCAGCCAACACACGGCTCTGGCTGAACAATTCAGAAGCCTCGTGTTCCTTGTCAGACTCTCTGGTCTATGCTTCCAGGTGCGTGCAGAGCCAAACATCGCATGACAATAAAGCAATGAAAAGGGCATCTTCCTCATGCCCCTAGCTGTAATCCATGAGGGAACCCAGAGGCAAGTGCTAACTTTGCCCACTGTGCCACCATAGAAAAGCTTTGCCCACTTTGCCCCATAGAAAAAAAAGCAGTATCCATGGTGCCTATTGAGATCAGTGGGTTGTAGTGATGTACAGATACGCGTGATCTTAAAAGGGAATACACTCTATTTGCCAACTAACGGATGCCATATGAGGCATTATTAATGCAGAATCTTCTTGTTAAAAACCTGAAAATGTCCTTTCAAGTTTTTGTTACATTGTGGAAAGGCTTGTCCACACGCTGCGTTTTTGCAGTGGGGGGGGGGGAAAAAGTAGTGTTTTACAGTACTATCAAAGTGAATTACATTTCTGAAATCTGAAGCACATGCTTCTTATTTTTCCTTTTAGATTTGATCCACCAACGTGTTGTTGTTTTGTTTGGGGTTTTTTACAGCTGCAGCAGGTCAATTCTTTCAGCGTTTTTGCAGCATTGTCTACCTTGTGAAATGAATGGGAAAGAAAAACACATCAAAACATGTGCATTGTACTTTTTCTTGACAACACTCAGATTTTTGCTGGAAATATCACATTTTTGCAGATACTCAATGTGTGAACATACCCTTAAAGGGAATCTGTCGACAGGTTTTTTTCTACCTGATGCAGGGGTAGAGACCCTGTATCCAAGAACGTATCCTGAACTTACCGTGTTCAGCCGTTATAACAGAATTGGAGGATTTAGATTTAGCAATGAGGCAGAGCTGATAAAACTGCCCCACCCACACCAGTCTCTTTATGTACAATGTCTATAGACAGGGGGCATGCTGACCTCTAACTGACCTAGTCTAGCAATGATAACCTCCTAGTGCTAAAACAAATATTGCATGTAAACAACAGCACACAGTGTGATAAGAGATATATTACTGAAATCTGTGTGTTAACCATTACTGCATGTTTGTTCAGATTACATAGCAAAAACGTGCTGACGGATTCCCGCTGAAGTCAGTTAAGAGTACAGAGGGAAGCTGCAGGTCCCCAAACCACCATAACATGTTACAGCCCTCTTTCTGCATTTTAGTAATATCGTTGTGCCAAAGTCTCTTTAATCAAGCAGATAACCATATGCAAATGACCTACCTAGTACTTGGCTGGTGGGGCATCACTTATCTGAGACTAGTCTGGCCTTAGTACCCGTCATCACACACCCTCTCCCCCACGGATGTTATTGACATCCCTCCCCGATATCCAAGTCTGTAAATTTCACGTACACATATGTTTTCTTCTTCGCTCCATCCCTATGGCTTCCACCAAGTGCCACGATCACTGGAGATTGGCTGTCTTGGTCGTGGCAGTGTCCTACTGTCAGAAATACTCAGAATATGTATGTGACATTTTTCCTGTTCTTTTATTTCTTTGCTACTTTTTTATGCAGCAAAAAAATGCTGCATTTTACAGTAGCAACAAAGTGAATAAGATTTAAAAAATCTCATGCACACGTTTTTTTTTGTTTTTTTCCTAACTTTTTTTAAGCTCCCATGTGTTTTTGTTATTTTTATAAATCTGCAGAATGTCAATTCTTTCGACTCGTTTTGAAGTGTTTTTCAGCCATAGTATGAATGGAGGGAAGAAAATGCACACAAAAAAAATCATATTTAACGCAGTGTTTTTCTTGTTAACAATCAAATATATGACTGGTTCAGAATTTCAGATTTGTTATCTGTTCAATAATCCTGTGTAAAGAGTAACCGGCAAATATCCTTATTGTAGGGGAAAATACCCCAGCTCTTTACTTTCTGAGACTGAAACTTTTTATCTGGACCAAACTATGTAGAAACAAGGGTCACAAACCTGCCGATGATGACTAATTTTTTTTTATGTCAGTGTGATTGGAAAACTTCAATTTTTTTTAGCAAAATCCCGACTCTGCATTTATATATTATTTGTTTCGTCATCCACCATATTGTCACCTCCCTTTTTAAAAAAATTCTAATGAAAAACAAAAGGAGACACTTTCAAGATTTTTCTATCTATTGCAATAAAAAAAAAAGGGAATCTTCGCAGACTATTTTGATTTAAATCTCTTAAAGCTTGTTCACACACTGCGTTTTTGCTACCGGAAGAATAAAAATGCAGCATTTAACAGTACCAGCAAACTGAATGAGATTTCAAAAATCTCATGGACACGCAGCCTAATATTTACTTGCGGATTACATCCAGCAAACGTCTTGTTTTTTTAAAAATCTGCACCATCAATTCTTTCAGAGGTTTTGCAGTGTTTTTTACCCATTTGAATTAATAGGGGGAAAAAAACGAGAAAAATGGACTGACTTTCATCAGTGGTTTTCATCTGAAGTTCATCAGAGTTTTGTTCAAGTTTCATCAGTTTTTCTCATATGAGAAAAAAAACAAGTTTCTTCAGTTTCTATCAGTCTGTGAAAATCAGACACCACAAAATGGATGTTGCGGACCCACACCCTGGCATTGCCAATGTTAATCCGATGTCTCCGCTATTTTGCATGAACAAAGTGGTCCACCCCAAAAAAAAAATCAAATGTTAGCAGCCTCATATCATAGGTACAAGTTCCATCCATGAAAATCAGAAATAGAACTTGTACGTGAAAAACAGACGTCTGAATGAGGCCAGACAGAGCAGAGTAAACGAGGAGCTCACTGGAGCCTTCTCAGTTCAGATGAGTGTCACGGGTTATGTGATGACAGGACAGGGGCTCCTAGGCTTGCCCTCAGACTCGAGACCCTGCTCTGTCCCTTATCTCAGAGGTAGGCTTGATGGTAGCCAGGTCTGAGCCCCTAGCGTGACCCTAACTACTGTCCGAGCCCTGATCTTACTCCCCCCTCCCCCACCCTTGGGGTGGCCTGGAAAACGCAATAACAAAACCCCACAGAAACAACACGGTCAAGAGAGAACAGAAACTCGTACACACTGCACTCAAAACACACTGGAAAGACTATATGTGTACAGCGGAACAACAAAAATGGGGAGGAAGTAAAGCACAACAGGCGAACGTCCACACCACTCAATATCACAACACAGATCACCATAAACAGGTTAACCAAAGAAGACCTGGATTGCTGGAGTGTATGTTGAAGCTATCATCGGTGCACACTGATAGAAAGACATACCTTAAATAGGAAAGACACAGCTGCATGTGGCAATTAGCAACCTGAGCTCCTAATTCCTGCTCACCAGTCTGCAGGAATTAACTACTTCAAGGCTGAAGACCAGTGAACCTGAATTAGCCAACACTCGGCTCTAGCTGAACAATACAGAAGCCTCAGGTTACTCCTCAGACTCTGTGGTCTGAACAGAGTCTAACGCCGCAATGCCACCAAGTGCGTGTAGAGCCGAACATCGCATGACAAAGAGTAGGTAAGTGAAGTAGGACAGAAGACTCAATGTAGCAGAGTTGTGTAGGTGCAAAGTCCCAATGTAATGATGTAGCAGAGTTGAGTATGTCGGAAGTCACACTTTAGTTACATAACAGAGTTAGTATGTCAGGAGGCATGCGGTGTCATTGAAGCAAAGGCCAGCAGTGAGTAGAGAGGAGTATGTGAGGAGTTACATAGTCAATGTAGTAGAGCTGGGTATGTGATGAGGCACGCAGTGGCTAAATAGCAGAGCTGAATAAGGGCGGTGTTACACGGGATGATATATCGTGCGATCGCATGAGCGATCGCACCCGCCTCCGTCGTTTGTGCGGCACGGGCAATTTGTTACCCGTGGCGCACAATGTCGTTAACCCCCGTCACACGTACTTACCTCCTGAACGACCTCGCTGTGGGCGGCAAACATCCTCTTCCTGAAGGGGGAGGAACGTTCGGCGTCACAGCGACGTTACACAGCGGCCGGCCAATAGAAGCGGAGGGCTGGAGATGAGCGGGACTTAACATCCCGCCCACCTCCTTCCTTCCACATTTCCGGCGGGACGCAGGTAAGCTTTGTTCATCGTTCTCAGGGTGTCACAAGTAGCGATGTGTGCTGCCTCGGGAACGACGAACAACCGGCGCGCAGAAGGAGGAACGACTTTATGAAAATGAACGACGTGTCAACGAGCAACGATAAGGTGAGTATTTTTGCTCGTTCAGTCGTTCGGAGATGTCACACGCTACGATATCTCTAACGATGCCGGATGTGCGTCACGGAATCCGTGACCCCGACGACATATCGCCCGATATATCGTAGCGTGTGACGCCGCCCTAAGTCTAATGACACAGCTTAGCTGTGTGGAGTGCTGAAGTCTAAGTAGTGGGGCACATATACTACTCAAACTCTGTGGTGTCTTACTACCTGAGCCTGGTTACAAGCCCTGGGTGAGTGATGTCACAGAAATGCAGCAGGTTGCCAATGCAACCCGCCATGCAGTAGAAATAGTGCTCCAGATGGAGGATGAAGCATTTAGCACAGGAGAGATAAGTAACAATAAATATATTATATTATATTATATGAGCAAAATAAAATCAAGCATAAATTTTGCAAATTTCATTCCTTTGATAAGGGAGAATATGGTACATTTTGCAATGCAAGTTTATGCTTTTATAAAGATATTGCACCTCTAACTCCTGATTCAGTGCAGCAATTACTTCTACAGTTTCCCACATGACCGTTCCTATGTGGACACTATAGAGATGATGATTTCTTATATTATACATTAAACCTTTCCTGGTTCCCATTCCCTGTGATACTTAAAAAAAAAATGATGATATTAGTGCGCGCATTTAATTTTCCCCTTTGGTAACAATAGTTCCTGTGTTCCCTATACTGTAATCTGTCGTCTTGACAGTAATTGCGACGTGGCCCCAAGGGCTCAATACTGAAGACGTCTGCTTTATGAATTTAATTGTTTGTGGTTTCCCTGCCTTTCTTCTCCTGGCTCGACTCCTATAAACTGCTGTTCAGGAACAGGAATCTCACTTCACTGGAAGGATAACTGATAGATATCAGCCGCAATAGCTTCACCCCCAGAAATATATGGAGAAGGGATAATAAGTAAAGGCTATTCTGCTCATTTTACAATTGAATAATTTGTGATATGTTTATAAATTATTTTTAATTGTAACGATTAAATTTAGTGTATTTTCTGCTGGATCTATCATAAAACTGACATTTATTATTAGCTAAACTAATCTAGAAAAATTCCATGTAAATCTGGTCAACATTGATTATTTTGCATGATCTGCCAGGCCCATCAATCTAGTGAAATCAGTGAAAACAAGGATCAGGCATATCACATTTTAACATGCCCTATCCTTTCCTAGCAGGTGGTGGTAGGGACTTTAAATGGAAGTTGTCAGGAGGTTTGGCTATGCACATGCTGTAGGGAAAGAGACGCTGTTTCCAGCAAGGGGTCACTTTACAGGGCTGTGTGGTGTTGTTTCAATAAAATCAGTGTTTTATCATTAGGAGATTATCACTACAGGACTAGAAGTTTAGTGCCTCCTAGTCCAACCACACACCCACCACCGATTAGCAGTTTTTTGGCCATATACAGTGTACACAGAAAGCTGCCAATCAGTGGTGTGGGCGTGGTTATACACAGCTCAATATTTCAAACTTTGCTAGATCTGCAGCAGAGAAAACTATGATTGTATCACAACTGCTGCACCCAGTAAACTAAGTGATGCATCTCTGGAATCAGAGAATATGTCCCTACATTATGCTGCTCTCAGTTTACATAGAAAAAAACCTGCTGACAAATTCCCTTTAACCCCCATCTCCCTGATAAAATAAATACATTTGTTTGGTAATTAGTGCACCCTTGTTGACAAGGTAATCAAAAGAGGTGGTTTATTGCATGCATTAATGTACTGAGTGGACACATGAAAAAAAAACTAAAACAACAGAATAAATGGTGGAATGCATTAAAAAAAGTGGTGAGCGTAGGAAAGGTTTATTAAGACATTTTTTAACAGCTGCCAGAAACCTAATTCCAAGATATTGGAAGCAAACTAGAATCCCATCACGGGATGAATTCATAGCAGAGTGCAACGAGATCTTCAGGATGGAGACCTTGATAGGTCAGACACTCGGCAACAAGGACAAAGTTGATGCTACGTGGGCCCCGTGGATCATGTTCAGGGACTCACCGGATATGGGTCTATGGATTCACGGGGGGGCAAGTATGTAGGTAATTTTCCATTCTCTTATTTCTGTACCTAGAAGGTTAGCCTTGAAAATGTGGTTTTGATGTAGGAGGGCGCGTCCACTCGGGTGGGAACTCTTTGTACCCTTCCCCTTTCATCTTACTTTCCCACGTTTCTGTTGTCTTTACTGTCTCTAAATTCTTCTTCCACCTCCTCTTCTTTATCTCTTTTTTTCAACTTGTTCTTCCTATTTCAAACACATATGAATTGTACTTGTTATTTTTGGTCGCCAGTGGCGCAGGTGTAGTCAAAGAACTGTTGTGTTTTTAGCAGCTAGCTTGGATATATACTCTCTGCCTGCGCGCTGTGCAATTGTTTGATTATCTTCTTCTATTCTAATAAACTTTGATTTGAACAAAAAAAGTTGGTGAGCGAAGCTATCCAGGGATGTGGGAAACAATTGGTCAAACTATCTAGATAGCAAAATATAACATTTCACATGAATAAAATAGCATTAGAGGTTATTAGTCTTAAGCGGACTTTACACGCTGCGATATCGGTACCGATAACTCTAGTGTGGGTACCAGCCCCCATCTGTTGTGCGGCACGGGCAAATTGCTGCCCATGCCGCACAACATCGCCCAGACCCGTCACACGTACTTACCTGCCCGGCGACGTCGCTGTGACCGGCGAACCGCCTCCTTTCTAAGGGGGCGGTTCGTTCAGCGTCCCAGCGACGTCACAACTGCGTCACTCAACCGCCGCCCAATAGAAGCGGAGGGGCGGAGATGAGCGGGACAAACATCCCGCCCACCTCCTTCCTTCCGCATAGCGGCCGGGAGGCAGGTAAGGTGAGCTTCCTCGTTCCTGCGGTGTCACACGGAGCAATGTGTGCTGCCGCAGGAACGAGGAACAACTTCGTTACTTCTGCAGTAACGATAATCGAGAATGGACCCCCATGTCACCGATGAGCGATTTTGCACGTTTTTGCGACGATGCAAAATCGCTCATAGGTGTCACACGCAACGGCATCGCTAATGCGGCCGGATGTGCGTCACCAATTCCGTGACCCCAACGACTTCACATTAGCGATGTCATAGCGTGTAAAGCCCCCTTTAGTCTGTATATACCTGGTAATATTTGAGTGGGGTTTAGGTTATATTTGCAAATGGTTGAGAAGAGTTCAGACAAATGAAATGCAGAATAGATTATATGCACTGCACAAGTATTTCTGAAACAAGTTTGGACATTACTGAATAATTCATCACATGGAATTCTGAAATCACCATCCAACGCTGCAAAAAATATGAAAGTCCAGTTAAAATCCTTAAGCAGACAGTTTATAGCTAAATTGACCAAGTGCTATTAATGCAAATTAGCTCTCATAGGAGTACAGAAACCATAAAGTGGCACCTTGGATAGGTAATTGCTGTGTATTTCAATATCCAACCCTTTAATGAGCTTTGCAACATAAGCAGGGATAAATTACAAGCCAGAAACTCATCTATAGGCAGCTTGTTCTGGGGTGTTTGCCTCTCATCAGTGTTGAGCAGAGCTTGTGTTCGGGGTGTTTGCCTCTCATCAGTGTTGAGCAGAGCTTGTGTTTGGGGTGTTTTGCCTCTCATCAGTGCTGAATAGAGCCCCTGTGTTTGGGGTGTTTGCTTCTCATCAGTGTTAAGCAGAGCCAGTGTTTAGGGTGTTTGCCTCTCATCAGGGTTGAAAAGAGCCTGTGTTTGTGGTGTTTGCCTCTCATCAGGGTGGAGAAGAGCCTGTGTTTGGGATGTTTACCTCATCAGTGCTGAGCACAGACTTGGTAACTGAGTAAAACGCCCTTGAGGCAACCTGAGGGAATTGTCTCAAAGTGCGTTGTACTCAGTCAGCCAGACTCTGCTGAACACTGATGAGTGGCAAACACCCCGAAACAGGTTGCCTGTAGATAAGTTTCTGTTTTTACATTTTCTCATTAAAGGATAAGACAGTTTTCTGATAGAATACACTTCTCTCCTAGATGGCACTTGTAGAACCAAATAAACAAATTTGCATACCTGATGCTTGAGGATCATTTTACATATCTAAGGCGACCCAACTACGGCACTTGATTAATAAGTACTAGTGATGTGTAACCTGTACATTCAGAAACAATGCAACAGGCACAAAGATTGTGCACAAACTTCTAACATCAAGTCTATGAAACGTAAAAACTTGCAAGACTCATTAAAAAGTCGGACATTGACTCGTAGGCTTGCGAGGTGGCACTTGTGAGTTGCTTTTGCTCTGCAAGAAAACGACTTTGCATGCTTTTTTTCTCATGTACTGTAGCTGTGCCTGTAAGGGAATGTGCACACAACATCTTTTGCGACGCCGTCAAGTTTTTCAGGATGAAGATGCTTCGGGACACGTCGGCATCTTTTCATCTGTGTCCGCTGGCTTTGTTTTTTTTTACTTCTATTGACTAAACTGCAATTTAATGAATCAAGATCTCTGCCACTCACTCTCCAATCTCTGTACAGCAGTGTTTCCCATTTTACGCCATGCCTGCATGAAGTGGGAAATTAATTTTCCCCAGGGTTTTGCTTAGAGTCCACATCATGCATTCACCTGAAATGGACAATAAGAATACTTTGAAAAAAGTTATGTTAGCTGCTCTCAGCCAATAGTCGCTGCCTAAGGCCATGTTCATATGATGCAACTGCACTGTTTGTTTGGTTTCTTTTGCTTGTTTTCCAAAATTGCAGTAATACTGCTATGATTTTGGAAAATCACATAAAAAAAACACAGTATAATCGCTTTCTGTAAATATAATATTAGAAATGCAGATATACTCAGTGTAGAGTTCAACAAAAAAATGTGCAAGACTCTAGTCCTGCATCCACAGCAGGGCTCGATGACAGCTAAATCCGGGCACTGCCAACTTCCTCATTGGCATCTCAATGCCAGAATCCTGGGCACCTCTTGCAATTACCGGATCCTTGTGATGAGAGCAATTTGCATGAGGACTAGTCAGTAGACCTAACACAGTGTTGTGACGTGTCATACTGTGATGTCATGACATGGTGTGGCCCTAATAATCATAAGAGGCGCCGAAAATGCCGGCGCCAGAGTCCTGCAAATCTTTTCGCAAAGCTGCGGGATAAATCATGTGCCTCCAAAATGTATTTTGCTAGCACGCCCGAACGTACAGACGCTCAGCTTGCAGAGCTACACAAAGGTGACAACAGGGATGGTATAGAAGAAAGGCACTGGTGATAGGGAGAGGGGGTACCTCCTACAACTCACCTTAGTCTGTACCCTAACATCCCTATACAAGTCCTTCCCCCTGTCGCCATCACGTGCCTAGGCCCTCGCTTGCCCTGAACTTACCCTGGCTAGTGAGAAAGCCGGCAAGAGTACTAGTCTCCCTACTACAATAATATAACACAAGGTAAGGTAGACAGAGGAAAAAGACACATAAAGGAAAACACTCCCAAGTTTCTTCAGTGCAAGAAAACACCACTGTTGCAATTGTCATGACTCCTCGGCTTCTTCCAGAGATTAGCTCCTTCCAAAGTGGACAGTTTAAGAATGAGATTCTATAAACGGCATGAGCTGGTAAGACAGGTGACTTTTTATTGCAATGGGGACTGGTCACAAAGGAGCTGCACCTGAGATTAAGGCTACGAAAGACAGCCAGATAGGAAAGAGTCCTTAACCCCTATAGCACTAAAAAATAGTCGATTTCACTCAAATACAAGTAGAGGATCTGAAAACAATAAGGCGTTGTGACCTTGTGATCCCAGACTCGCCAGAGATCTCCCCCAAGCGGGAGACACTAAGGCTATGTGCGCACAGTGCATTTTTCACGGCGTTTTTGCACGTTTGTTTTTCGGGTGCGTTTTTGCTCAGAAAACTGCATGACTTTGCTTCCCCAGCAATGTCTATGAGTTTTCATTTTTGTTGTCTGCACACAGCGTTTTTTTTTTAGCTGCGTCTTTGTGGTGCCCAGAAAAATGTAGCATGTCAATTATTCCTGCATTTTTCACTGCGTTTTTCACCCATTGAGTTCATTGAGATGTTCAAAAACGCAATGAAAAATGCAAATTGCAAATATAGCTGCGTTTAAGTGCGTTTCTATGACTAAAAATGCAGCTATAAACGCAAGGTGTGGGTAGAACAGTGACATGTACAGGAAGAGGATTCCTTCTGTTGGTAAACACAGAAGCGTGAATCCTCCCGGTACGGCCACCGCTGCTTCCACCTCCCGTCCTGTGCCATGTCCGCTCCCGTCCTGCGCCATGTCCGGATGGGAGGTGGAAGCAGCTGCGAAATCAAAAGTGAACAGTAGAAAAAAAGATCTCATACTCACCTGTCTGCAGACTCCTGGTACATGCCCGCTCCCAGCTCCTCTTCCCAGTACCGCCACTCCTGCTCCGGCTGTGTGCACACTCCCGGGACACGTCCAATAGCTGCAGGACCTGCCGCTGATCAGCTGATGTGGTCCCCTGACGGCATCAGCTGACAGTGTAAGTCTAGTGGTGAGGCCGACTTTTTACCGCCCGGCCGGCTTAAACTATCAACTGATGCTGTCAGGAGACCGCATCAGATGATTACCGCCAGGTCCTGCAGCGATCGGATGGAAGTCTGCACAGAAGTGTGTAGTTTTTTTTGTTTTTTTTTGTTGTTTTTTTTTCCACTGATGCATCAGCTGATTGTATAAAAGCCATTTCTACAATCAGCTGATGTGTGATGTGATTCAGGCCCTTGAACCTGACACATCATCTGATCGCTTTGCCTTCCAGCAAACCGATCAGATGATATTGGATCCGGATTGGATGGCGCGGGACCCTTGACCCAGGATTACTGCGGGGGAGGGGGGTTCTTTATTTCAATAAAGATGGAGTCACTAATTGTGTTGTGTTTTATTTGTAATAAAAATTTTTTTCTGTGTGTTATGTTTTTTTATCTTTACTAGAAATTCATGGTGGCCATGTCTAATATTGGCGTGACACCATGAATTTCAGGCTTAGGGCCAGATGATAATACACAGCTAGCCCTAACCCCATTATTACCCAGCGAGCCACCCAGCACCAGGGCAGCTGGAAGAGTTGGATACAGTGCCAGAAGATGGCGCTTCTATGAAAGCGCCATTTTCTGGGGCGGCTGCGGACTGCA